>NC_071088.1:68643662-68883662 GCF_027358695.1 Spea bombifrons | reverse complement strand
CTCCTCTTTACCCTCAGCATTTGTCTCCTTACGAACAATAGATAGGTTGAGTTTCCTCTCCGCCACAGGCTTAGCCTTATGAAGTGTATGCTTCAGGAAACGCTCTTTCAAAGCTTCAAGCTCTGGAAAAAAACACAAATCAAAGACTGAACAGCCAGGTCAGATTTCTGCTATTAGTCACTTAACCTTATTTCCACAAGATCTTCAGCAACTATAAGAACATGCTTGGTTTCTCAGAAATATACATCTAAATGGAGCACGATATGACAACTTAATTTGCTATAGACAGCAACATATCTATCCAAATAGTTCAAATGCCTAGTTTTTGTCTTCACACGATCATCGATGCAAGAATTCACATATTTACACTGCTGATTTTAGGTGTTCTTCCCTGCTAGCATCATTCTGGCACAGGATCAGATTGTTATATTTACCACATTGTAGGCGGAACTAGAATATGTACCTTTATTGGGATTTGGCTCATCAAGGTTGACAAAAGATCCCTCATCTGCACAGAGACGAGGTTTCACAGCCAGGTCTACTCCAAGCGCACGCAGTTTTTCCAACTTGGATAGTTTTGGTATACGTGGTGTAGAGACTGTTGAGCTTTTCTCAGCTGTCAGACCCTGCTCACATGCTGCATTTTCTTTTTGTAAACTGGGTACTCCAGAAACATTTTCATCTTTTCCTAAAATCTCTTTAACGGTGTTTGTCTGATCAATGAGATCTTCACATAGTTGCGAGTTTGAAGACATTACGGGAGCATTACTGGCATTTCCAGATTCACAATCTCCACCATCATCTCCTTCCCTTACGTTTTTGCAATGTTCATTTGTGTCCAAACCCTGTGGATCTTGGAGTTGACATCCGGTATTTACTTTTGTTTCCTGTACTCTGATAGATTCACAGTCCATTCCTTCATCTGATTTACACGCAAGATACTTTGAAGATCTGGAAGACATCAAAACTTGTTAATGATGTTCTCCTAGCAAGCCTTTTATAAATACATGCAAATGTTCAATCTGTTTTTTCACACGAGCTGGATAGACAATTGACATCAACAAAAAAAGGTTACATAGTGCCAGGTAATTATTTGTGTTTGGATCTTCTCGCTACATGCAATATTTTTTTTTTTTTTATTTAAACTTGCAGCCCCAATATACCTAGTAGATCACTTTCAATTATACATTATCATTTCAACATATAAAAGGCCTGTCCAACACAAAAAAATAAAGACTTACTCCATGCAAAAGGACAGCAAAATTCTGTAACACTCATTACTTACTTAATTAGCTGCATTGCATTTCCTTGACAAACTGGCCTTGGACGGCGTTTGAAAAAGTCATGGATAGTTTTGGGTTCAGGTACATGATATGGCAGAGAAAGAGAAGACGCTGTGGGGGGGGGGGGAAACAAATCATAAACCGTTCACTTTAAGATCATACCACAAGCACAACCAATGATGCACTTTAGATTAGGCACAACAAGGTGGCCAAAGCAGAAGCATGGTAAGGCTCTGTGCAAATTAAGATGGGGACACAAGTAGGGCTGCAACTAACGATTATTTTAATAATCGATTAGTTGGCCGATAATTTTTTCGATTAATCGGATAAAAAAAAAAAATGCAATTTAAAATAATGTGATAAAAAAACGTACAATTTACACTTTCATCTCTTTATTGCAATGGCCTCTCTCTATTCACCTTATTTTACCGTCATAATAATAAAAGCTACAAGAACCCAAACACAGTGTTTCTCAAACTAGGTGTTAATACAAAGTTATTAGTAAATATTAATTCATATGTTAACTATTTTTCATATTTAATAAAAACTGAGAAAAAAGCCTTGTTTAAGTTTTTTTTTTTTTTTATTTACCAAACTGCCCCAGTTATGCACATCTGACCCCCAGCTTGCCACTCTGCCCCATATATGCCTTATACCTCTTATATGCCAGATTCCACTGTGCCCCCTGATATGCCACTGTGAGCCTGATATGCCTTATACTCCTTACATGCCAGTGATATGCAACTGAGCCCCGATATACCTTTTACCCCCAGATATGTTTTATGCCCCCCTGATATGCCTAATATCGATATGCCTTATACCACCTATATGCCACTGAGCCCCCTGATATACCTTTTACCCCCAGATATGTTTTATGCCCCCCTGATATGCCCAATATCGATATGCCTTATACCCCCTATATGCCCTGAAATTCATAATACCCCCCCATATACCACTATAACTCACCCATACTCCACTCTGCCTCCTCCCCCTCCCATACTCCACTCTGCCTCCTCCCCCTCCCATACTCCACTCTGCCTGCTCCCCCCTCCCATACTGCACTCTGCCTGCTCCCCCCTCCCATACTCCACTCTGCCTGCTCCCCCCTCCCATACTCCACTCTGCCTCCTCCCCCCTCCCATACTCCACTCTGCCTCCTCCCCCCTCCCATACTCCACTCTGCCTCCTGTCAGCAACGGAGGTTCACAAGACACCAGGGAGCCGGGTAGAGAGGCAGAGTGGCGTATGGGAGGGGGAGGAGCCAGAGTGGTGTATGGGGAGGGTGGCTCCCATACACCGCTCTGCCTCTCTACCCGGCTCCGTTACTGACAGGCACTTTCACTGCAGCTTCATAGAAGCCTCAGCGTAAGTGAAGGTGAGTAACGGAGGCTGTCTGTGCGATGCAGACCCCCACCAGCTGACAGAGGATGATTCTCTCTCAGCCGGTGGGGGTCTGCACGATGCACACAGACAGCCTCCGTTACTCACCTTCACTTACGCTGAGGCTTCTATGAAGCTGCAGCGAAAGTGCCCGTCAGTAACGGAGGTTCACAGAGCACCAGGGAGTTGGGAGAGAGGCAGAGTGATGTATGGGAGGGGGGAGGAGTCAGACGGAAGTGAGAGACCGGCCGACAGTGAGGGGAATCCAGGTCCCCTGCAGCGTTGCAAGGGGATCTGGATTATAGTGTTATAATCCGATCTCTGTTTGAGGTCGGATTATATAAAGAGAGGAGTTTTTCAGAATATTTGCTCTGAAAAAAACCTTTTTATAATCTATAAAAATCGATTCGATTTGTCAATGATTTTCATTATCGATTTCATCGATTAGTTGTTTCAGCCCTAGACACAAGTAAGTATGGTGTTAGTGCGAAGGAAAGAGGAAGAATGTGTGTATATATTTTGTATGTTAGAGCAACTAAAAGCGACATATTTCACTGCCCCCCTCAACAAGACACTGTAGAGCCAGGGACACCTGGGTACTCCTGCAGAATGCCCACGTATAGCTTTGATACCAGGAGGGAAAGCACAAGCATGCAAATAAGCATGCATATAGGGCATACGAAATCTCTTGTAATTTTAGCTGGCTTAAAGTATTCATATTTACATGTAAGAAATATGTACAATTACATGCATATATACAGAACGGAATCGCAGAAAGGGTAAGTAAAATTCTTGCCACTCTGCACAAAGTGCAGCTATTATTGGGCTTTTGGAACCTAACTCCCCTAGTTCTTGCATAACACCAGTTACATGATGCCGTGAGCAAGGGGATAGGGGAACCTGACTACGGATGGCGCCAAGTAAAACATTGCAAGTACGTTTCCAAAAGGTGGCTTCAAGACTTGGGGGGGGGGGAAACGACAAGAAAAAAAAAATTTAAACATACCTCTTACAAGTCTCTGTGTCTCACTGTGTAGCTGCTTCATAGCTTCTTTACTTATCCGTGCTGCTTTCCTTTCCTTTAAGGGGGGACAAAAAAAAGTGTGGCACTGCATTAACATGCGCATATATTATATAGATAGATAGATAGAGAGCTATAGCAATCTCAAATATGAATCCAATTTGGTTTAAGAAAACCAGTACAGGAAACAAAAGTAAATACCGAATGTCAACTCCAAGATCAACCAGTATACAAGAAATGTGTGAAATTAATGTGTGATCATGTACACAAACTCAGCAACCCATGGCAGATTAGAATTTAGATTAAAAGCACGCTTGCAGAATGTACACATACCTTTCTTTTTTCAAAGCTCGCTTCAAGCTCATGGTCAGACTCAGAGCCTTCATAATCACCAGAATGATGCTGTAGAAGCAAGCATTTATATACTCAATGTTTTTCGACAACAAAAAAGGTTGACTTTCTAAGTCTTCTCTTAGAATATTTTTTCTGCCATCAGTATAACACATTTTACAGACAAGGTTTCAATTACCTCTTCATACCTTAATTTCTGTCAGACTTAATCTGGCATGTTTTATACTATTCGCAAGGGTGCGAGGGGGAAGAAGACCATTACACTCACAGGACAGTTTTTGGTCCAGCAACGACAAATTGTGTAAACATTAGGGCTGCAACTAACAATTATTTTAATAATCGATTAGTTGGCCGATTATTTTTTCGATTTATCGGATAAAAAAAACATGTAAAAATTTTCATTATCGATTAGTTGTTGCAGCCCTAGTAAACATTAAGAGAAGTTTGTATAATTGTGTACAAAGACTAAAACATTTAAAAACGAGGTTCTTGGAATTGTAGGGAATTTTCATAAACCATGAGGATACTTACAGAATCGCCCTTCAGCTTGTCTTTAACACTAGTGCGAATAGCATCCAAGGACTCCTCTTCCAGGTCACTCTCAACCCCCATTTCATTTTCAAACAAATCCTTATCTGCTAGAAGACAACCGCTGTCATTTAACGGAGGACTCTCATTTTCTGTCTGCACCTAAGAGCGAGTTACCATGAAACATAGATTATACAAGTTATCCACACTGTGATACAGTGAAATAAAATATTTCTTTCTATCTGTAACTTTGCAATGTGATTAATATTGCAGTAGTAGTATTGGGGCAGCAGAAACTTGTACCTGTGATTTACGTTTCTTTTCCTTTTTCACCTTTCCTGTAGGTGCAATTTTCTTCTCTCTCTTTCCTGTTTGTCTTTTTGATTTCTCCTTTACAAGTTCTGCAGAATTTTTCCCATCCCGCGTCCTAGATGACTTGTGATTTTTCTTCTGCTTGACCACAGGTCTGTCCCTCCCCGGACTTGTAGCATCAGAAGAAGGCTTGTTGACATTTTCAGTCAGACCTTCTTTGTCACTGTCTTCACTGTCCAGCGGTATAGAGAGGATTCTGCCGTGTTTCCCTTTAAGATCCTTTACGGTCTCCTTGATTTCATCCTCATGTTCTCCATTCACTTCATCAGAGATAGCAAATGTGCTTTTCTCGCCTTCATCACTGTCACTTTCTTCAAGTATTTTCTTGTTCTTTGGTTTCCTTTTTACCAGTATTTCTTCATCTGAATCTGCTTGCAACAAAAAATACTTATGTATTCGTAAAGAGACGATATACCAAAGCAACGCTTGCTCCAGATTACTAGAGTGTCAGTTATTTGATTGAACTAATAGTGAGAGGTCTGTTTAAGCATCAAGGGAGTTCAGATAACAATATAAACTCCAAAATACTCTCTACCCAGTCATCTTAAAATACACTTCATTTGTGTTATTATAACTGCAAATGAAACACTCCACGTCATAAGAAATTAAACCACTGGTACATTTATGTTAACGTATTTTCCCCCTCTGTACTAAGAGGCATCCTAGTAAGCAGAGGACTAGTTTTAAGAAGTGCTCTTTAATCTGAAGTCTTCTGAATGTTTTGAATGTCATATTGTACAAGAAAACTGTATCGCGTCTCAAAACGACGCAGCATTCACCAGTTGTTTAGGGTACGCAGTAAGATAGAACAAATGCTTGACAAACGGGAAGCAGTTTACCTTCTTCAGCCAGGCTGCGACTCAGTTCCAAGGGAGATGCCATCTCACAACTGCCTTGACCACTGTCAGAATCACTCTCCAAATTCTTCAATTCAGGAATTATCTCTTCCGAGCCCAAATAAGCCTGTCACACACAAAGAGCATTGTTATTGCAGTTGTAACTAACATTAAATATGTACTAAAATTGAAAAGATGAGGGTCTGCAAAACAACCTTATTCAAAGATTTCAAATAAAAGAAACAAGAGATGATGCGGTAGGCTGGGTTACAGAAGACAATGAGAAAGCATGCTGGAGGACAAGGGGGGAAAGAGTCTTATATACAGTTATATCTCATGCCTCCACAAAACAATGGCGATCCTTGGAGCAGGCAGCATTAGAAAACAAATGAACACAGAAGGTTTACATCTCCCAAAATATTTGCTTATGTCTCACAGCTAAACACTGTGAAGCTACACTGTAAGACTCACAAAAGCCGGTGTGCATGCAAAATGATGAGTGAAAATCATATCATATTGCTTCGTTGTAATGAGCTCCCAGGCTGTTTTTCTGCAATCACTAAGGTAAAAATCTCCTACATGATCGCATATTCCTACAGTCATACGGTGGGGAAAAACGGCAGTAAAGTAACGCGAATTTTAAGATCCCAACAGGCGTGCACATGGAAACAGCAGGCCGAGTACACCAACATTTGGATCTAATGAAAGGAATGGCTGTGTGCGAATACCTGGACGCCATGTAGAAACATACGCTATAATGCACACTAAAATGATACAAACCCGTGCTACGTTGTACCAAAAGGGCTAAAAGGCTAACATCCTAAACGGCGCTCACCCTCACCTGGTCCTCGCACTCAGCAGCCATTGCCCCTTCTCCAAATGACAGCTCCCGCCAATCTTCCCAGCTGCCCTCTCAGAATTCCCGCCGTGACAAATGGGCGGAGTCTAGCAAGGGCCGACCAATCGTACGCATTGAGCTAGTTAACGCTTTGATAGTCGTCAAGCGTTCCACGCCTCGAGTTCAGAAATCTTTACTATGTTACTTGCGTGTGAGACTGTATTTCCGCTATTTTTTTTATTTACTGCTCTGTATTGACGAGTTGGGAGTTTCCCCGTGACGTCATTGATTTAAATTACAGGGATAAGATGTAAATCTTGATTTGTGCAAGGTGTTCATGCTTATCTCAGTTTATGTACTGACACATGGTCGAAATATAAATCATCACAAAACGTCATACAGCAGTGACAATATACACAATGCATTATTGGATTCCAATGATTTTAATAGCATTCTAGCTGGATGATGTGTTTTCCATTCTTCATTAAGAGACATTTTCAGACAATACTACTACTTTAAAGTCCTAGAATAAAAATAGCTGATTTTCAACGTTTTTTAAGGGACTATATGGGTTTTCCCATCCTTGCAAACAACAGAACCTACTTTTGTGTCTTTACTCCTTAACAACTGTCAAGAAGGGTCTTTTCTTCAGATGTTGAGTCTGACCAATGTTACTACTAGAGCTAGAAGAATTCACATCCATGGGTGGGGTGTGCGAGGTGATTGAGAATCTAATATAAGCAGGTGTGTAGGAAATGGCTAACTTTTGCTGTTTTTAAAGTGATTTTAGAAGCTGGTGCAGATGGGTAGAAAGTCTGTGAGCTCAACTGACATTGCTTATCAAGATGTGGTTAGAAATGGAAGCGCTGGCTGTCCGCAAATGTCTGGTAGGGCTGCGATTTTTATACAATTAATCAGAATCTTTTTAGGGGAGGGGACGGTACTTCAAAACGTTAACTCTCATTCTTACGTGTTTCTTTGACCTGATTTTTATTTTTATATATTGTCGCCATTAGTGGAGCTTTAAGTAATGTGTTTTGTTTTTGTTAAAACTTGTAGGTTAAAGGGAAAGGTTTTGTTTCTTTAGTTAAGGATTATTTATAATAAATACAAAAATTACTGCATTATAAACTTATAGTGATGAGTGAGTGCGTTTTTAAAAAACAAAAAACATTTTGAATGTAAATAAACTATTTTGCTTTGTAAGATGTGTATGCAATTACTGTTTGCAGAGGGAAAGTTCATTGTTAAAAGCTGTGTATACTTCAGTACAAGGCCAGTGCGTGGTGGGATCCTCTTCAGCATAAGGCCCCTGCTAGTGATGTTAAACTGCGGCGCTTCCAGGCTCTTAGATTTTACAGCCACCTCATAAAGAATCTAATATGATTGTTGGGAGCTTCATGGAATGGGCCACCTTAACTCACATGCCCTTCTCTCCTTTCTTCAAACCTTCCACTAAGGCAGCCCATCTCCATAAATCACAATCCCATTTATCTGTCTGTATTTTCGTCCTCTTGTACTCAGGGGACATTGAATCTAACCCAGACCATGCCAACCTACTTCCAGCCCTGCACCTTTCATACAAACAACCACAATCCTTCAACTTTCTAACCAGTCTGCTGTAATCCCAACATCCCTTTTCTCCTGTCCCCTTTGTGTGCAACAAACTCGCTGTCATTCATGCTTATAAAATCTATAACCACCTTCAGCCTTCTTGCACTCAACGAAACCTGAATAACGTCCTCCAACACTAGCTCTCCTGCTGCTCTCTTACGGTGGTCTACACTAAAGCCACACACCTAGGCCTGGAGAGAGAGTCTACGTGGACTGCACCTTTCAATGTTTGCCACCAACCCCTCTTCACTTGCTGTGCCGGTTGCTGTGATCTACTTCCCAATTCTTTGATCGCTTTATTGCATGGTCCTCTCGCTTTTCTCCCACCACACTAATCTTTGGGGACTTCAGTATAGTTACTGACAGCCCATTATTAGTTGCTGCTTCCAAACTATCACTCTCCTCCGCACCCATGCAACATGATAGCCACCAAATTGACCAGGTGTTCTCCGTGTTCACTATCTTTCTCAAACAGTCCCTTCTTTCTGCCTGACCACAGCCTGTGAAACGTTAACCTTGACCTGCCTCGAATCAGACCTCTGATAGTTTCTTTGGTGTCTCCTTTGCTGGAACTTATTCCTCTCTACTATCTGTTGGTGTTCTTCAGGGCTCAGTTCTTAAACCTCTACTCTCCTCCATCTACAACTCTTCCCTTGGACAATTTGCATCCTCCTTTGGTTTCCAATACCACCTAAACATCACCTTGATTCAATCAACAACCTTTGATGATTTGTGATACACTCGTCCCTATCCAAGCAGTTGTATCCTACTGTTTCACTTCCCCGTCAACCTTGTCATGGGCGGTCCCTAAACCCATTGAAAACAATGCATTTTGAGCCCGTACATGTACGGCCTTTGTCATTAAGGGGTTAAATTATTTTTACTGCCTCTTATGGTAGCAGCGCCAAGGATTCTGCTGGTTCTCTCATCGCTATTTAGAATCTATTTCAAATGACTGAAGATAAATGATTATTGCACCCATCTGGGGTACAAAACCCATGCATACAATGTTTTGAGTGATATGAAGCCATGATCTATCCAACCCTGCAGTCTCATAGAAAAAGACCTTTTAATCCAGTAAAGTACAAATTGCTTTGCATTCTGTCTGTATATGTTGCAAGGTTCGTCTACATTAAAACGTTACAGCTATACGTTCATGTCCTGTACTGTATTAATAGTAGTCTATTATCATGGTATCTGTAATCCCACACACTGCACCCCGCCCCCTTCCCACCAGAATGCGCGCGCTCTCCTTCCAGTGCACGCGGCGCGCCCCCACAACTCCTCCAGCAGCCCAGCACGCGCTCCTTCACGTTCCTCGCACTATTGCCTCTCGTTGACGCCGCAGCTTCCCCGGGGCAGATAGCAGACGACCCCCCCCCCCCCTCTCACCCAGCTCCGTGCAATCCGTTGGTGTTTGTGGGGGTTAGATTCCCTCCGCCCTTCCCCACTGGCTTCCCCTGCTCCGTGTAGGGCCGTCGCCGTCATTTCGTGGCTAGGAGAGGGCCCCCTGAAGCTCGGTGAGGCTTCCTCCCTTCCCCGTGCACCGATTCCGTCCGTAGAGAGACCCCAACCAGGAGCAAATATTCCGGAGAAAAAGAGACTCCCGGAGAGGACCGTAGCGGAGATGGAGGCGGTGGGGCCCGGTGAGTAGCGGTCGGACGGGACCGAGGCCTGGGGGGAAGATAGGCCTCACCTGAAGGGAGATAGGTAGGGGGAGCGTGCTGCCCGCAGGCCAGATAGGTGAGGCCTCACCTGGTGTAGGTGGGAGCGCTGTGCATGACCGGAGTAATGGGGAGCTATGTGGTATTTAATTAGGAGAGGCGGACATTGTTGTCGCGGTGCTCTGTGTAGATGGGGCTGTCTGCTGAGGGATTGTGTCTGTTGTGCTTGGGAATCCAGCTGGACCGGATGTGTTGGGGAGGTCTGTTCCTTTAATTTTGCCCCCCGTGTATCTGGTGCAGGATGGGCTCCTCGTAGCAGAATTCGCTATTATCTACTGTTTTTTTTTTGTTTTTTAAATATTTGTTGCTATTCTTTGTTTTTATTCCTCCAAACAAACTCGCAATAGCCCCTGTTAACAGTTTAATCCCCGATACATCGAAGCTACTCTATTTTTAACGCGTTCACTTCCTTAAATGTCAGTAGTGTTACAGTATGTTGCTCTTCAGTTTGGCCTCGTGCTGGAAGTTTCCATGTTTTTATTTTTATGAGTATTGCGAATTGGGGATGGTATTTTGTTTTTGTTGTGGTTTGAAATTTTAGTGTAGAATTTGGCCAGGGGCATCCAAGGTAACGTGGAACCATAAGGACTTCAAATACTGCATTGTTGTGCATTGCCGCCTGTTTTCTTAAATTATTTTTATATTATTTATTTTTATCTTGTGGTTTGTTTGCATTTTTGAGCAAATATATGCCAATCCATGCCACTTTTTGTCTGTTTGTGTGATGTTAGTCCTTGGTCGCGGTTACACTGCAGTCTTCTATATTTGCATTACAGTTGTGTAGATTTTCAGATAAGAAAGAGAATGCCATATACCTTGGGAAGGATTGTATATATATATATATATATATATATATATATTATATTTAACCAGATTTATAGCCATTACCTTACACTCAAAATTGTAATTGTTGAAAGGCGCTCCAGTATATATTTCTGGAAAGATCATTGCCCCCATTTAGGTCAAGATGTCAACATAAGTTGTATGCCACAGCATGCATTCTTCTGTAACATTGTAGATTTTATTTTTGGCTTTGAGTTTTCCAGACAAGGCTTTTGTGGATTTTTCCCTGTTTCCTTTCTTTGGCAAGCCGTGGCATACACGAATTTCCATATTCTGTGAATGTAGTGTTTGTTTAGCCCACCTACGTTAATTGGATTTTTCATTTTTTTCTTGCTACCTTTCATTATCACCCAGTTTTTCTGGTGTTTTTATCGGTTTGTCGCTACAACTCTTATGAAGATTTAAAGGGTAAATAATAATCTCCAAGGTTGTGTGATAATACACTATATGGTCAAAAGTATTGGGACATCTGACAATTACCCCAACAGGGAATTTTATGCAGTTGGTGTGCCCGCCACCCCCTCCCCCTGCAGCAATAACTGCTTCCACTCTACTGGGAAGATCCAGTAGAGCATTGGTGAGGTCAGGCACTGATGTTGGATGAGAAGGCCTGGCTCACAATCTCCATTACAGTTCTGCTTTTTATACTGTTGTTCACCACCTTCTTCTTGACTCGCTTGCTTCTATAGGCATTTGAGATACAGCTCTCTCCTGGATCTCCTCATATCTGTCTAACCGTTCCTTCTCTGGCAAGTCATCATCTGCCCTTCCACCTTCGCTTGGTGTCCCCCAAGGTTCAGTCCTTGGCCCTCTGTTCTCTCTTTATACTTCATCTCTTGGCAAACTAATCAACTCATTTGGCCTCCAGTATCATCTATATGCAGACGATACCCAAATCTACCTGTCGTCTCCTGATCTCTCTCCATCTCTCATGTCCCGTATTACCAATTGCTTGTCTGCTATTTCTTCATGGATGTCACAGCGCTACCTGAAACTTATTTTTTCTAAAACTGAACTAATTATCTTCCCTCCTTCTATCTCCACTTCACTACCTGAATTCTCTATCACCATTAACACGACTCTCTCCTACTAACCGGGCCTGATGTCTTGGGGTCATCCACCCGTTCCTCACCCAAGAATCCGCAAAAGCTCTGGTTCATTCGCTTATCATTTCCCATCTTGACTACTGCAACACTCTTCTGGTTGGAATTCCACTGTCTTGACTCTCTCCTCTACAGTCTGTCCTAAATGCTGCTGCTAGGCTTATCTTCCAACCACCACACTAACTCTCACCCTTTCTCTGTGCCCTATGTTTGTCACCAAATTCCCTCAAGATTGTAAACTAGCGCTCTCTCCACCTAATGTATAGGTTTGTCTTAGTCTGTCAATTCTCATCTTGTCATACCCCTTGAATATATGTATTGTATTAAGCGGTGCGTAGATTGTTGGCGCTATCTAAATAAAAGATAATAATAATCCCAAAGGAGTTTGATGGGGTTGAGGTCAGGGCTCTGTGTGACCAGTTGTTATTCCACACCAAACTCACCCAACCATGTTTTTATGGACCTTGCTTTGTGCAGTAGGGCCCAGTCATGCTGGAAAAGAAAAGGGGCTTCCCCACACTGTTACCACAAAGCTGGAAGCATAGCATTGTCCAAAATGGCTTAGTATGCCCCCTTCAGCGTACCAAGACATTTTGGACAATGTAATGCTGCCAACTGTGTGATTGCAAGCTGGGCCTTCTCGTACAACATCAGTGCCTGACCTCACAAATGCTCTGCTAGATGAAGGGAGAAATGCTCCACCATCTTGTGGAAAGCCTTCCCAGTAGAGTGGAAGCTGTTATAGCTGCAGAGGGGATACCGGCATCATATTAATGTCTGTGTATTTAGAATGTAATGTCAAAAATTCACTGATGGTGTAATGATCAGGTGTCCCAATACTTTTGTCCATATGGTCCAGCTAGGTAGTTGTATTTGTCATGTGGTAGTCATGCAATACATGCGGTATATAAAGCATGCGCAGTTACTCTAGCGCTTGACGCCCACACTGCAGTACATTGTACAGGCGCACAGATTCACACTGACTCAGAACTATAACAATACATACATACATACATACATACATACATACACACACACATTGACACTACAGTGCATTACACGTACATATACTATCCCACAACATAATTCCTCAGATCTGTCTGCGTGTGAACTGCCCACCACTGCCTTTTGGGGTCACTTGTGGCACCCCTCGCTGCCCCCTGTAGCCAAATAGCGGGGCCTGACCTGGCTGTACCTCCTGGGTGCCAGGAAAGTGATTTTGAGTCGCCATGGCAACCTGACACCTGGCATTTAAGCCCCGATGTAAGATACGCAATATGAGAGTTTGAATGTTGTGTGTGTGTATGTAAAATCGTTTGGGGCAGGTTAGAAAACTTGTGTGTTGATTTGAAGCCTGTCACTCCCTGCCTTGTATTGTATTGGCATTCTAGGTATTATCACGAACAGTGCAAAAAAGATATTAAGTGCGCTTATCATAAATCTATTAGAGATAATAGCAAATCTACAGAACCTGCATATGTGTTCTGGTTGCAGGTGACTTCTGTTTTATCACAAACATCAGCATGCAAATTATGAAATTTGTTCTGCTCACACACACACACACAGCCCATGTCATCTGCTCCGAACCTCTTCTTGTTACTGGTCACATGGATATTTGGACATTGTTGCATCTGGCTGATGGAGACCAAGAGCATTTCTCTAAATAGAGCAAAAAATAAGAATTACCAATCCCAGTAAACATATGTGATTATTGTAATTGTATAAGAATAGCGTGTATTGCCCTGTCCCAGACGGTACATTGTTTATTTTACCGTAATACGGCCCTGCCTGCTTTCAGTTGTGAATAATTAGTTGGTTCTCTCTTTAATAACTTTTGTTTTTTATTATGGATGTTATGTATGTTGCACCATACGGGTGTGTGTGTGTGTGACACATTATACACATACTATTAAGCGCAAAATGAAATTACCTAAAAGACCCTTAGGATGTAATGCTACATTCAATGTATTCACAATGGCAAAGAAATGTCGTAAGAGTGGAGTTTCCCCTCAACATGAGGCGCTATCGGATGTGATGGCATTTGTTGGCTCCATGCTGACCAAGTGTAACACCTGGTGCAAGCGGCAGTTACGCTTAAATAAGATGCTCACTTACTAGAATGAGTGCAATGTGTGGGAGTACGTGCCGAAAGTGTACTAACAAATGGGGAGGTGTTATATGAGACCCTGCTTTGTAACCAAAGAATGCATTGCCTGTTTGTCTTGCAGAAAAAAATGCAATGGAGTCCATGCAAAAAAGACTTGAATATGCATTTAACATGAAACTAGGGCTGGAGTGGTCGTTTAACGTTATAGCTGGCTGTACTTTACTAGGTCTTCGCAATTGTTGACCTAAATCAATTTTATGTCTTCCATTATTTAGGCCCTCCACCGACCAATCTCTTCCAGCCTCCGCGACGTCCTGGACTGGGAACACTTGGAAAGCCGATAAGGCTCTTGGCAAACCACTTCCAGGTTCAGATACCGAAGATTGATGTTTATCATTATGATGTGGACATCAAGCCAGAAAAGCGGCCTAGGAGAGTCAACAGGTAGGAGCGCTTGGCAACTACCCTTGGCAAGTTATTTTTTGAAGAAGTGCCTACTTGACTCTTCGTAACATTTCTATTTTTGCCTATTTACATCTACATCTAAGCTATTCTGTACGTGCTTTCTACTTAAACCTCTTAATTTATGTAACTCTTATTTTATTTATATAGCGCCATCAAATTCCGTAGCACTGTACAATGGGTAGGCTGGACATAACAAGTAGTACTTAACATAACAATTTGACTAACGGAGACAACAGGTGGCAGGAGGGCCCTGCTCAAACGAGCTTACAGTCTAGAGGACTTTCTGACTTTTTAACTTATATCTAACTTGCTTAACACTTGCGCTAGCAGTGGTTAGGTCGTTTTCAGAAAACTTTTTTTTTTTGTATTATTTAGGGAGGTGGTTGACACAATGGTCCGTCATTTTAAGATGCAGATATTTGGAGACCGCCAGCCTGGTTATGATGGAAAAAGAAATATGTATACTGCCCACCCACTGCCAATTGGGAGGGACCGAGTGAGTACAAATTTAACTGTTTCTTTTTTTCTCATTCCTTTTAAATAGGTGATAAAATGTTATATACCGTATTTGCTCGATTATAAGATGACCCTGATTATAAGACAATCCCCCAAAATCTGAATATTAATTTAGGAATAAAGAAAAATATAAGACGACCCTACAGGAAAATTTTACTAGTAAATGTTAATTCATGTAAACTGTTTTTTAATAAAAGCTATGATTGAGAAAAATAGTTTTTGTTTTTATTTTCTTTTATTTTCCAACCTGCCCCCCCAGTTATGCACATCTGCCCCCAGGCTTGCCACTCTGCCCCGGAAATGCCTTATACCCCCTAAATGCCACTGTGCCCCATGATATGCCTTTTAACCCTCTAAATGCCACTGTGCCCCATGATATGCCTTTTAACCCTCTAAATGCCACTGTCCCATGATATGCCTTCTAACCCTCTATATTCCACTGTGCCCCATGATCTGCCTTTTGACCCCCTATGTGCCACTTTGCCTCCAGAAACGCCTTATACCCCTATATGCCACTCTGGCATTTACGGGGTTAAAAGTGTGTGTGGATGGGGGCGGTGTAGGTTACCATACAGGAGGATCCAGGTCCCCTGCAGCACTGCGGGGGATCTGGATCTTAGTTTCATAGTCAGACCTCTGAGGTCTGATTATAAGATGACCCCGGTTATAAGATGAGGGGTAATTTTCAGAGCATTTGCTCTGAAAAAAACCTTGTCTTATAATCGAGCAAATAAGATACTTGGGTCCAATTGGTATCAATATGTTGGAAAATATAAAACCACGTGGCTGTTTCTTATCTTTAGTTATACAATCACATCTACTGTATAGTTTGTGGCGTAGCATCTCTTAGTGCATGTACGTTTACTATACTAGACACCTGACTACATCTGCTCTGAGTGACACGGGCAGAGAAATTAACTTTTTTTGTTTTGTTTTTTGAGGTAAGGCACTTGAGGGCAAACAGTTATGCATATGGGAAATTTCAGTAGTGCTATACTTTATACACGACTGTTCATTTGAAGTTAGGTAAGGTAAGGAAAGTTGCACTACTGTAATGGCTATTTTGATTTGCAACATAACATTTAATTATACTGTATGAGAAATGTATTGTAGTCCTCCTGGTTAGTATAAGTGTATTTATAAGGTACATTGTTTGATGAAGTTTATAATATGCATATGCATATACAGATTCTATATAGTTTTGTTTATTTAAAATGCCCCTTACAGGTTGACTTAGAAGTGACTCTTCCAGGAGAGGGCAAGGACCAGACTTTTAAAGTGACCATTCAGTGGGTGTCTGTGGTCAGTCTCCAACTTCTCTTGGAGGCTCTATCTGGACACCTGAGTGAAGTTCCAGAGGATTCTGTTCAGGCCCTTGATGTCATCACTCGTCACTTACCATCAATGAGGTATTTATTACCCCCCACCTTTTCATAAACATTTTAGAGCACTGGAAAATCATCTCAGAGCATCTTAAAGCAAAGCTAGCATCTTCGTTCCGTGCTAGTTCTGTTTTTATTTGTAGTTGGCAGTTAATTTGTGCATTCTGCTTTATTTCTATAGGTATACACCAGTAGGCCGCTCGTTCTTCTCCCCACCCGAAGGTTACTATCACCCATTGGGTGGTGGACGCGAGGTCTGGTTTGGGTTTCATCAATCTGTGCGTCCAGCCATGTGGAACATGATGCTAAATATTGATGGTAACCTCCATATAAATATCAAATATACACTTAAGTAGACATGCATTGTAGGAACAACAAAAGAAAAAGATGCATGCTTTAGGAAGGTGAATTTTGTGCAAATATGTATTTGAATTCCCTCCCGACCTCTAATGTCGTAAGACAAAGGTGTTGTTATCAGAGAGAAGGCAGTTGCAGGTCAATTAAGTTAAAAAGCATGCGCACAAAATCTTTGTAGAGAAACGTGCCATATTTAATGACGTGGAAGTCAGTTTGTTGAGGTTGTTTTTTTTTTGTTTTTTTTTTTCAGTTTCTGCAACCGCATTTTACCGAGCCCAGCCTGTCATTGAATTCATGTGTGAGGTTCTTGATGTTCAGAACATAAATGAGCAGACAAAGCCTCTGACCGATTCTCAGCGGGTGAAGTTCACTAAAGAAATAAGAGGTGACGTATTTGATTTTTTTTTTTTATTTGTTAAAACTGTGCACTCCTCGATCAACCTGATACATGGTTGAAAATCTCCCCTTCTAGGTCTGAAAGTTGAGGTCACTCATTGCGGGCAGATGAAGAGGAAATATAGAGTGTGTAATGTTACAAGGAGGCCAGCCAGTCATCAGACGTAAGATGCTTTTTAGCTTGCTTTGCCTACTCCATTATTCCTAGATGAAAGCTTTGATATATTATGTTTTTTTTTTTTGTTTGTTTTTTTTTTAACACCCCCCCTCCCCAAGTTACATTCATACACCTGTTCTTGTGATCTTTAATATGTAAACACAACATACCTCTTAACATCACATGCAGATGAATTTGCCCCTACAAAGCATGACTGTTTTTCATAAACTCCATCGCATTTTTCTCCGTTTAGTGTACCTGGGCATGTCCCTGACAGACTTTAAATTGATCCTCCACTTAATAACTGAAACATACTTACTTGTAGAGCTGAAACAACGAATCGATAAAATCGATAATAATCGATAACGGAAATCATCGATAACGATTTCCGTTATCGATTAATCGAGTGATCAATTCGTTGTTGGAGCACTCGGCTCCTTTTACTTACCTCCGCGAGCGTTCCCCGCTTCTGCTACACGCTCTGCAGTCTCCGCCTTCTTTTAGCTACGTGACGGATGTGACGCGTTCCGGAGGTAAGTATTCTTCATGTCTATGTGCACGGATCGCACAGAGCCACTCGCACAGAGCGAATCGCTCTGTGCGAGTGGCTCCACTCGCACAGAGCGGTTCGCTCTGTGCGAGTGGCTCCATTCGCACAGAGCGGTTCGCTCTGTGCGAGTGGCTCCATTCGCACAGAGCGGTTCGCTCTGTGCGAGTGGCTCCATTCGCACAGAGCGGTTCGCTCTGTGCGAGTGGCTCCATTCGCACAGAGCGGTTCGCTCTGTGCGAGTGGCTCCATTCGCACAGAGCGGTTCGCTCTGTGCGAGTGGCTCCATTCGCACAGAGCGGTTCGCTCTGTGCGAGTGGCTCCATTCGCACAGAGCGGTTCGCTCTGTGCGAGTGGCTCCATTCGCACAGAGCGAACCGCTCTGTGCGAGTGGCTCCATTCGCACAGAGCGAACCGCTCTGTGCGAGTGGCTCCATTCGCACAGAGCGGTTCGTGAGTGTGGGTGCAGGGCAGAGTGGGGGTGGGGGTGCAGGGCAGAGTGGGGGTGGGGGTGCAGGGCAGAGTGGGGGTGGGGGGTGCAGGGCAGGAGACTGGGTGCAGGGCAGAGTGGGGGTGGGGATGCAGGGTGTGAGTGTGGGTGCAGAGCAGAGTGGGAGACTGGGTGCAGGGCAGAGTGGGGGTGGGGATGCAGGGCAGGGTGTGAGTGTGGGTGCAGGGCAGAGTGGGTGCAGGGCAGAGTGTGAGTGTGGGGGCAGGGCAGAATGTGGGGGCAGGGCTGGGTGCAGGGCAGAGTTAGAGACTGGGTGCAGGGGCACAGTGCAAAGTGCTGGGTGCAAAGTGCCAGTGCTGGGTGCAAAGTGCCAGGGCTGGGTGCAAAGTGCCAGGGCTGGGTGCAAAGTGCTGGGTGCAAAGTGCCAGGGCTGGGTGCAAAGTGCAAAGTGCTGGTGCAAAGTGCTGAATGCTGGGTGCAAAGTGCTGGATGCAAAGTGCCAGGGCTGGGGCAAAGTGCTGGGTGCAAAGTGCTGGGTGCAAAGTGCCAGGGCTGGGTGCAAAGTGCTGGGTGCAAAGTGCTGGGTGCAAAGTGCAAAGTGCTGGGGCAAAGTTTCTTGAACAGTAATAGTCCACCTCTTTTCAGAATGTTTGGGGTTATTTTGTTTCATAAATATTGTGTTTGGGTTCTTGTACTTTGAAAATATTGTTTTTTATTACATCATAACAAAATAAGAATGTTAATGTAAATTTTAAGTTGTTTTTTAACATCCAGTTCATTAAATTCTTTTAAATAAACGAAAAATTTGCATATTGTTTTTTTTTTATCCGATTAATCGATTAATCGAAAAAATAATCGGCCGATTAATCGATTATTAAAATAATCGTTAGTTGCAGCCCTACTTACTTGTCCACACAGAAGGACACCAACTGTGAGGCAAACACACACCTAATTAAAGAAAATTAAAGAGTCGGGAAACTCGATAAACTCTGACGCTTGCAGTTATAACTTTGGCCTTCAGATCCTATAGCACAGGCTCTTGGCCTTTTTATTGTTTTATATTCAACATGACAAAGCAGTTTGACTTCACCTTGAAAGTTCTGTTACTGGGTTTCCATATCTTCCAGTGTTCTGCTTCATACTCTATTCAGCTTGTGCACTGGTACATGATGCATATTAAAGATACTCGAATCCTTGCAAACTGTACCTTTTTAAAACCGCTTTATTCATTAGCTTGTGTAGTTGTATACAGTCTTGACCACAATTACATTGGTTTTCTTTGAATGTTTGGTAAGGGGGTTAAACACCCTGGCTGTGCTACCTGTCTCCTAACGCTGTAGAAATTGGCTTATTCTATTGGTGGTAGTAGGGCAGCTGCAAACTCACTTTTAATGTTCTTTGCTCACTCATCTCCTTTCTATAGGTTTCCCTTGCAGCTGGAGAATGGCCAGGCCATGGAGTGCACAGTTGCTCAGTATTTCAAGCAGAAGTACAGCTTACAGCTGAAATACCCCCACCTTCCCTGTCTGCAAGTGGGGCAGGAGCAAAAGCACACTTATCTGCCCCTTGAAGTAAGTAGACCTGTGGTGTCTCCTTCTGCTCAGGACATGCTATAGTACATCTTTGCTGTGAGGGTGAGATATAAAACATTTAGGTCCTGTTATGGAGGGTTTTCAACATGTGAGATGGACTGTATTTAAAATGACCAATTATCTTGTAACTTTATGTGCATTGTAATATCCTTAGTGTATATAGGTGGTTGAGCATGTTTTTCGGTGTTGCCTGTGCTATACACTACAAGTGGGAATGTCTTTGTATTTCTTTTTGCAGTGACACCTCTTAGTTTCATTGGCCTTCTACCATGTATGGAAAGGCAATGCCCATAAATGTATTGTTACAAAATGTTTCACAGTTAGAATTGTGACTGGTTGCATAAAATGGATGTGCAAACGGTAATCTTTGATATAATCTACTAGTGGTCATAACAATTTTTTAAAGGCTGTAAAGAATAGGGGAACATAAAAAAAAAAAACTCATCCACCTAGGTTTCAGGGTTACTTCTCCTAGGGAAACTGCATAGCCATGAGCATGTTAGCAGTGAAGTTGACCATCAAATATGTCTGCAAGTGTAGTTCCTGTATCTAAGTGGCCTTTCCAGTCTTGACATATAAACATGCACCCCGTTCACCAGTTCAGAACTTACTAGATGAAAGCTTTTATCTATTTTTGCATAAGTACATTAATAGGAATGGGCTCAATGTAGGGTCCCACAACACAACCCCCCCCCTTTTTTGTTGCGCAATGGCTTACCATGTGTTTGCATTATAACAAGCCTTAAGGGAGGTTTTTGGGCAAGTTTATTACAAAATGTAGATCGAGCCTGGTGTTTGGACTTTTCTACCAAAAATTCTTACCAACAGAAGGGCTCCAATTTTGTTTCAAGAAGTTGACATAGCCAGTCAAACCCTGTCACATTTGAGAAATGACAGTCCCATAAAGTAAATGAGTGAAGACTAAGGGCCTCCTTGAGCCACCCAGATAACCATGCTTGATGTCATCCTGTTTTTGGGCCTCTTTTTATAGGAAGTTGTCTTGAAACCTTGTAGGAGCTGGAAGCAGATATGTTATGTTATGTTTCATTGTCTAATTGGTGTCCCGTGTCTGACGTATTTTTTGGGTTAGCGCTTGACTCTTATCCTTTGTCCCACTTTTTTTTTTTCCTGTTTCTCTGTTTTAACTTTCTTCTATTGCGCTTGAGTCATAGGATATTTTGATCACACAGTGTATGGTTAAAATGAGACGACAAGCTATAAATATCAGTTTCCATATTCCAGACCATCTACCATGGTTCATTAGCATGCCTAGTTGTGCAGGTGTTTTATTTCTTTGTCTGAGCACAAGTCCCTCATCAATTTGCTTTTTTTGAGAGACCGGTACTGATTAACCTTTGTTCATCTGAGAAGATCCTTTAAAACTGTCAAGTTAGGTTGGAGGTGACACACAAAACTGACACTTTCCTAAGACATTGTTAGGTGTTGGGTAGTGAAATCACACGTAATCAAATGTGGTAATCTGGGATAACTAGATAAACCTGTTGACAAACTTGGTGCCCAGGGTACTGGGTGCCTCACTTCACCCGCAGAAAAGCATTGTCACATTTACGTTGGCAGGTGAGAGGGTGAGTAGTGTGTGTGTGTGTGTGTGTGTGTGTGTATATACTAAAGTGTCAGCCAGTGTGTGTGCTGGTGTCTGTGTGTAGTTCTAGCCAACGTATGTGTGTAAATGTCAAGTGCCAATTAGTGTGCACATGTATAAGAGGGTGGCGCTAGTGTGTATGGTGGTAATGTTGCAGTATAGCACTTACATGAGTGTTTATATTATAGTATTGTATTGTGTATGGTGTCAGCATATGTGTACATTAGCATAGAACGTTGGCATGTGTTACTGTAGGGTGTTGGTGAGAATAAGATGTTAATGTGTCTATCACTGTATGTTAGTGTTTAAATGTAAGTGTGTGGCAAGGCTTGACAAACCCAGGGTGCCAGGTTAGGTAATATATGAAAATAGCATAATTGGGGGGTTCTGGCTCCTAACTTTTTTGGCTGGCTCCAAGATCCAAATCAAATCTGTCGACCCCTGGTCTATATATGCAGCCTGTTATATGGGAGTCCTATGGTTTGGGAACCTCAAAATGTCCCTCTTAGAGATTGCACACAATCTTATATTTTGTTGTGTAGAGAATTTGGTTAGCGTGTCTGGCTACTACTTGCATGTGTCTTGTGGGTTTCTACGTACCGTTTCATTGCTGCTTACGTCAGAGCAGATCCTGAGAAACGTTTGTTTGCAAAGCATTTCTCTGGATGTAGTCCATGTGGTGCATGTTCTGACTTTAAGTTGCCTCATATATCCTATTTTTAAACGGCTGCACTTTCAGCTGTTGTATACTGTATGGCTGTGAAGCAGGTGGATGCAAGGTATTGTGTTACAGACTACACTACTGTAGCCTGTCAGCTGATAAGTGCTATCATTCCATTACCGGCATACTTCAGCTGCTGTAGTGGACAGTGGAGTGATGCTTCAGCTGTTAGTGGGGGGAGCGTCTTGCAGCCCTGGTGCTACTTATTTCCTGTTACGCACTGTTGAGACAGTCCATTTGGGCGCCCACTAGGAAGTTTCCAAAATTGTTTACAATTTACCAGAAATCAAACAATGTAATCCATAAAATGGTGACAACCTAAACACACAAAAATGCCAACACCAATCCAGAGCTTGGCAATAAAGCAGCCTTCTTGCGGGTTAAGCGCATCCAAAATTATAAAGTAGGTTTGTTAACAGATGGGTAACATTGGGCAGTCAGTCAAATATTAAGTCATTATATTTTATAGATCTGGGGTTTTTTTTGTTGTTTTTTTTTGCCATCACTGTCAAAAAATGCCTTGTCTTCTGTTTTGACATACTTTAAGTGTAACCTGAGCTCATACTGAGCGCTATTACACTTTGTCAGCTTGGAGCCAGCAATATAAGGCTAGTGCTGATAGGAGAGATCTCTGTGTCTAATTACAGCCTGATTCCGTGTGCAATAAACTATAGGAATTACTACTACGTTCTGGGTGATCTAGGCCATGTTTTATATTATGTAATATAGTATGTCCTGTGATCATGAAGCGGTTAAGTAATTGATTGGAAAGCTCATGCGTTTTACACAATACAAAATGCTTTTATTTCTCTTGCAAAGCTACTCATGGAGCATTCACTCTCCATTGCCATTCTAATTCCAACCATCTAGTGTTTACAGTCCTCATTGTCTCATGCATCTAGTGTTGCTTTATAAATGGTAAAGTTTCTCTAATTGGCATTAAAGCTGTAAGCTTATAGTTCATGAAGTGAGCTCACTATGTGTTAAAGAAAAACATAATGTTAAGTTGGATGAGGCTGTTAATCTATTGATTCTAAAATGTTCTCAGTAGTTCTTACTAGTATTCCATGTTGATTGACTAAAGTGCAATTGATCTTTAATGCCTGTCTTCTCAGGTGTGTAACATAGTGGCCGGCCAGCGGTGTATCAAGAAACTGACTGACAATCAGACCTCCACAATGATCAAAGCCACCGCCAGGTCTGCACCTGACAGGCAGGAAGAGATCAGCCGACTGGTAAGTATACAGGAAATTGCAATTAATATATATTTTTAAATAGAAAAAAACGAAATGGAACTAACGTAAAGGCCGCCTTTAATATGAAAATCTATATGCTAAAATATTTTCCTGTTACTGCATGCTCTATCTGTATTGCATAATACATAATTGCAAAATATGATATGGTTTTCATCTGTTATAATAATGAACTCAATCTGTTTTAACAAATAACACACAAATTATTTTATTGGTCATGTCCATATTGAATACGTTATTCAAACATTCACAGTGTGGATTGGAAAAAGTATGTGAGCCCCTAGGCTAATTACTTCAACAAAAGCTAATTGGAGTCAGGAGTTACCAAACCTGGAGTCCAATCAATGAAATAGGATTGGAGGTGTGTTTTGAGGTTGCTGTGCTCAAGACGCACCTACTGATGTGACCCATGCTTTAGAAAAAATAAATCTGTTAACCTACAATCAAGAATTGTTGATTTGCATAAAGCTGGAAAGGGTTACGAAGTACAAAGAGTTTCCAAATTAATTAGTCCACAGCTAGACAAATTGTTTATGAATGGAGACATTAACCCATTAAGGACAATGGGCGGTCCCTAAACCCATTGAAAACAATGCATTTTGTGCCCGTACATGTACGAGCTTTGTCATTAAGGGGTTAAGAGCTGCGGCCACTCTCCCTAAAAGTGAGCACCCAGCCAAGATGACTCCTTGCTTTCTGGCAGCTGAAGTTGGGTGATACAGGACAATGACCCTAAACATTGAAGTTGATCTACTACAAAATGGGTTTTGAGTGATTTGGTAATGAAGAATGGTCTAAAATTCCTCCTGAAGGTTTTAATTTGTATCTTCTGGAAGCACTTGTTTGAAGCACAGGTTATTGCTGCCAAAGGAGCTTTGACTAGTTTTGAAGTATTCTTCCCTTACTTTTTCCACCAGCTCTGTGAATGTTTAATGGGTGTGTTCAATAAAGACATGAAAGATTATCTTTGTTAACATAAGAACATTGTTTTTGTTTAGAATTGTAGCTTAGATGTAAGTCAGATTGCATTTTCTGAACAATCGATGCAGAATATCAGGTAATTTCCAAGGGGTAACTTTTTGTTGCCGTTGTAGGTGTGTATATACACTGACAGGCGAAGTGAATTACATCAATAATATTATCACGGCACCTTTCAGTGGGTGGGATATATTAGGCAGCAAGTGAACATTTCCTCCTCAATGCTGATGTGTTAGAAACAGGAAACATGGGCAAGCGTAAGGATCTGAACAACTTTGGCCAGGGCTAAATTGTGATGGCTAGATGACTGGGTCAGAGCAGCTGCAGCTCTTGTGGAGTGTTCCGAGTCTGCAGTGGCCATTACCTATTTAAAGTGGTCCAAGGAAGGAAAAGCAGTGAACTGACGACAGGGCTCATTGATGCATGTGAGGGGCGATGGCTGGCCTGTGTGTTCAAATCCAACAGATGAGCTACTGTAGCTCAAATTGCTGAAAAACATCATGCTGGTTCTGATAGGTGTCAGAACACAGTGCATCGCAGTTTGTTGAGTATGGGGCTACGTAGGTGCAGACCAGCCAGGGTGCCCATGCTGACCTCTGTGCACTGATCAAAGTGCCTACAATGGGCACGTGAGCACAAGAACTGGACTACAGAGCAATGGAAGAAGGTGGCCTGGTCTGATGAATCATATTTCTTTTACATCAAGTGGATGGCCGGGTGCGTGTGCGTCGCTTACCTGGAGAACACATTGCACCACGATGCACTATGGAAAGAAGGCAAGCCGATGGAGGCAGTGTTGTGATGCTTTGGGCAATGGTCTGCTGGGAAACGTTGGGTCCTGCCGTTCACATGGATGTTTTGACGCGTACGCCTACCTAACCATTGTTACAGACCATATACACCCTTAACAGCAGGATAATGTGCCCTGCCACAAAGCAAAAATGGTTCAGGAATGGTTTTCAGGAACAAAACAAGTTCAATGTGTTGACCTGGCCTCCAAATTCCCCAGATCTTTATCCAATAGAGCCTTTGTGTTAAGTGCTGAACAAACAAGTCCAATCCATGAACGCCCCACCTCGCAATTTACAGGTCTTAAAGGATGTCCTGTCTACGTCTTGGCGCCAACATACCTCAGCACACCTTCAGAGGTCAGGTGGAGTCCATGCCTTGACTTGTCAGGGCTGTATTGGGGGCAAAAGGGGGACTTACACAATATTTAGGCAAGTGGTCATAATGTTATGGCTGATCGATATAACAAGGGTTAACAACTGCCGTAAACATGAATATTACAGCATGTTTGCAATGTGTACATGAATACTAATGGAAACCTTTGATGTGTGGTCTGCATCAATAACTTATTTTTTATGTTTGTTTGGATTGTAACTAAGTTGTCCATTTTTTTCCAGGTGAAGAGCAATAGCATGGTTGGAGGGCCGGACCCATACCTAAAGGAGTTTGGCATTGTTGTACATAATGAAATGACAGAGCTTACTGGCAGAGTGTTACCAGCGCCAATGCTTCAGTATGGAGGCAGGGTAAATAACCACCCCATATTCATCTCCTTCAGCCAGCTACTTGTTTTTCTGCTTAATTTTTACATTGTGAAGAAGGTCCATTGTAGGCATGGTTTTCGGAAAGCATTTCTTACAGCTTTGTTTTTCTGTCATAAGGAGTTATTTTTGACAGTTTAATCACTTCTCAAATGTATAGGTCAACCATATGTGGTAGAATGTCTTAATGATTTAATGATCATCTCACCCCAGAATAAAACTGTGGCCACTCCAAACCAAGGTGTCTGGGACATGCGAGGGAAGCAGTTCTATGCAGGCATTGAGATCAAAGTTTGGGCTGTTGCTTGCTTTGCTCCACAGAAGCAATGCAGAGAAGACCTACTGAAGTGAGTTGAATGTCGTAACTGTTTACTAATACAAATCTTAAACATTAGTAATGAGTTGGTGACCGCTCTGAAAACAGGATAGTGTAAATACAAATATTTCAGATTTTTTAATTAAAAAAAAATTGTAAAAATATTAAATACTATACAAATATTTTTTCTAGGTAATAAGGCACTTATTGTCCAACTGTGATAGACATGTGGGGATGTTTATGCACTAAGGGTATTGTAAACAAAAAATATATAAAATTCATCTGTGTTCTTTCTTACTGGTTTAAGTGTACAAACATTTTTTAAGTACGGTTGTCTTTTATTCTTTTCCTAGCATTATGAACACCTTTTTTGGCAGCTGCTAATTCTCAGTGACTTTACTCTATCTCCTACTGTTTTCGTTCCCTATCTCCCAGTCCCTACTGGTGCAGACCCACATTAAGCATTCCATACACGTGTTAACCATGCTTGAGAGCCCATTCTCTCTAATGTGCAGTTAGAATACATGTTTGTATCTAGTTGTAGTTCATTAAAAAAGAGCTTTTAAAATGTTTCGAAAATCCTAGAAAATTTAGAAAATGAAAACCTTGCTTTGGCTTGAAGTATTTATCATGGTTTGTTTTTTTTACTCTCCGTGTGTTAAACAAGGAGTTTCACTGATCAGCTGCGCAAGATCTCGAAGGATGCAGGAATGCCCATTCAGGGTCAGCCATGCTTTTGTAAATATGCACAGGGTGCAGACAGCGTCGAACCAATGTTTAAACACCTTAAGCTGACATATGTGGGTCTGCAACTCATTGTCGTGATCCTACCTGGAAAAACCCCAGTGTATGGTAAGTAGTATTATGAAATGTCACTTTTCCAGGCATGTAGTCGATAAGCACATAAATGCAGATGCTTCTAGTGCATGTGTTCATATCATCCAGGTAGTTTGAGGCTGCGCTTGGGCACCTTTTCATTTATTTTATTTTGCAGCTAGGAAGACCTTGGCATTGGATTCTAAATGTTTTTGTTTCTTGCTTTCTAGCGGAGGTGAAAAGAGTAGGAGATACCCTTCTAGGCATGGCCACCCAGTGCGTTCAAGTGAAAAATGTAGTGAAGACCTCACCCCAAACACTTTCCAATCTTTGTTTGAAGATCAATGCCAAGCTAGGGGGCATAAACAATGTCTTAGTCCCACATCAAAGGTGAGCTTTTAACCACAGGTGTCTGACAAGGTACAACCTTAAAATATTGTTTTATGTCTTTCATAGTCTATAGTTTGAGTTATAGTTGTCTAAATGAAATAATTGACAAAGGAAATATATACTCCTTGAATCCACACGATCACCCTTCTGTATTAGGGATGTGGACTTCTGTAGTTGTCCATATGTTGCTTCTACCTTTTACAGTATCTTCTGCAATGTTCTACATTATATGTATAATCTTCTTAAACCTGTCAAATTGTATGTTGTGGTTTTTTTTTCTTCAGGCCCTCTGTGTTTCAGCAGCCTGTCATATTCCTGGGCGCAGATGTTACCCACCCACCAGCTGGAGATGGCAAGAAGCCTTCGATTGCAGCTGTTGTGGGCAGCATGGATGGGCATCCCAGCCGTTATTGTGCCACAGTTCGTGTTCAGACCTCTCGCCAGGAGACTACCCAAGAGCTTCTCTACAGTCAGGAAGTCATTCAAGACCTGAGCAACATGGTGCGTGAACTCCTCATCCAGTTCTACAAATCGACCCGCTTCAAGCCCACCCGTATCATATACTACAGGGGAGGAGTCTCTGAAGGCCAAATGAAACAGGTGCGGTTTATGAATCCATGTGTACAAGCTGCTTGCAACCAATCCAAAATTTACATGGTACCCATACAAATTATATATTCTTTCAAGGACTGAAAGGGCTATCTTTGCAGAATCCCTTAAGTGCAGTAATAAACATAGGTGTGTTTTTTTTTTCTTTCCTTGCCTCAGTGTTTTCTATTTGTGTAGCTAAGAGATTTTATTTAACTTTTCAATTAGTAGGGTTTAAATGTTTACTTTTAATGTTTTTTTCCCCCACAGAAATGTTTAAAACTTTTATGCTATAACCAAATGGTACCCCTGACGTCAATAAATTACAATTTTTTTTTTATTCATTTGAATCTACTGAAGCCCCTTGCCAGCATTACTGGTTGTTGCTGGTTGGAAAGATTTCAAGCTGTGATTACACAGCCTTGCTTCCTGTGCAGCAACTGAGAGATCACATGAGGTGTAGGGTAGTATGTTTTTTTTTGTTTTAGCTTTTTGTCCTGCATAAATTGAAGCTAGCATTGACTCTTCTGTCAAGTGGAGCAGCTGATCCCTTCCTATTTGCCGTATTTAGTTGAGATTCTCAGTAATGTGGATATGGCTTTTTATGTCTAAAGAAAAAAATGCTTGTGACGCTCCAGCCATCGGATGCACTTTAATGTGTATGATAAGTGTGTGTGGTCCTTCTTCAATTTCATGTGATGATTGTTGAAAATTCATGGTGGAATTCTGCAGAATTTCCACAAATGCATTTGCATCCTGCATATTATATACTCTCCTGTAGCCAGGCCAATGCATGCAGGGGACTCTTCAGACTACAGTGCACCCTCTGGGGTCTCCTTTATTAGCAGGAGCTAGCTTGCTGCTAACTCATCCGATGTCATGACACTCCATGAGATTAGATCAGAATGCCTCAACATGTTACAGAAACAACATTAAATGTAAAGAGGGTCTATCCAGACCCTTCTGAAACCTCTGACCCCCCCCTTTTGTATAGGTACTGCAATCAGCTCTCTGATCAGCAGCAATGAGAATCAAAGTGAAGAGGGAGGAAGTATTAAATGTATATTTTAAAAACTATTTTAAATATTTTAAAAGTAAAATACATATTAAAAATGAAATCATAAGCTCCAGTGATGTCACATGACATAAGGGAGTACTATTCAGTTCCAAGATAAATTGGAGGTCTTAACACCTCAAAGGGAAGAAAATGCCATTTCCAAATGCATACCATTTTTGTTTTTGACAAAATGAGACTATAGAAGAAAGAAAAGTTGTATACCAAGAAACCCTAAGCTGTCCTTGGATAAAACAAAGTGATGTTGTGGGTACACTAAAGATATAAACAGTAAATCAGGGTTGAACAAACATATGCTAAAAATGTCAAAATGTTCCGGTCACTTAGGGGGATAAACCCCTCTACCACGAAGTGGTTAAGCTGAAAATCTTTCTGCTGTTGATGTTTCTCAATATGAAAACACTTTTTAATAATTCTGCATTTCTGTTCATAGGTTGCCTGGCCTGAGCTCATGGCTATTCGGAAGGCCTGCATTAGTCTAGAAGAAGACTACAGGCCTGGGATTACCTACATCGTTGTTCAGAAGCGGCATCACACAAGGCTTTTCTGTGCTGACAAAACCGAAAGAGTATGCATCCCCCCTCTTTTCAGATACCTACGGTCACTTCTCTGTAAACTTAACTCTCTGTTTTTAATAGCAGCAGAAGTTTGCTTTTTGTCATAATGTTGAAGTACCCCCTCCTTATAGTATAGTCATAAATGAACTAATGAAATATATGTAAAACCCTCTGATGTAATTACCCTACTTACTGACAAACCTTCATTGTAGGTTGGAAAAAGTGGAAATGTGCCAGCAGGAACAACCGTGGACAGCACAATAACACATCCATCTGAATTTGATTTCTATTTATGCAGCCATGCTGGGATTCAGGTAAGGAATGGAAGCCAGGCTATTAACTGCACCATTGTTAATCTAACATGCCCAACTGCCTACCTCTGTCATAGAATAGTCCCCAACCCCCATCATATCTAGCCCTATAAGAAAGTTCAAACATCTCTCCCCAGTTACCCAGAATAAATTAACACTGAAGCAATAATACAGAATATACATACATACATACATACATACACAGAGGAAATCAACTTTGACTACATTTTAGAAAAAAAGATAAGGTAATTTGAATTGGGGAGCAGTTAAACTAACTTTTTTTTGACACTGCTGATCACAAAAGCGTTTTGTTTTTGGTGGGTTTTTTTTCTTTTCAGTCTTATATTCTGTGCTGGAAAATAAAAGCAAACATGCAATGTTTGTCTGAAATAAAACCAAAGTTATCACAACATTTGGAGATTGGTGATAAAAAATGTACCTTTTATAAGGTGACTAATATTGAAGTTACAGAACCACCATGCTATATTACATAAAAGTGGCTTGCAACTTGTATTATATTTTTTTTGGGGGGTGGGGGGTTCCATACAAAATGTCCTACATTTATGTATATGGTTTCAAGGAAAACATTTCTGTGGGTACATTGAGTAAGAACAGAGAGATAGTAAAATCATGAAAATTGTGCCGGTCCTTAAGGAATTAAAGCTGTAACTTTGCAGACTGTTTTGTGTTCCTTTCTTTTTCACTAATGTCTTAACTGCATGGCTAATACTGCATAAGATTTTGAAGCTACAGTTGTCTGTTTGCATATGTCATGGACTCGAGTAGCTATTGATCGAGACTTTTTCATCCATTAAGTTGACATGTAGCATGTTTTGTGTGTAGTTATTGAATCTAAACTGTTTTTCAAGCCTATTCAAGATAAAAATACAATAAGAAATATTCAAGCAGTTCAAGAACCTTAAACAATTTGGTGGCATTTGCTGTTCTAGCAATATTTTCCCCAGTATCCACTTATAGCTGATAGCCTTAAGATATAAAAAAGCAGGGGAACAAAAATAAAACTTGTCCTGTTGACTTTTTTTTTTTACGTACTTGCTCTCCGTTAGGGAACCAGTCGGCCCTCTCACTACCAGGTTCTTTGGGATGACAACTGCTTTACTGCTGATGAGCTTCAGCTACTGACCTACCAGCTGTGCCACACGTATGTGCGCTGCACACGCTCAGTCTCCATCCCGGCACCTGCCTATTACGCTCGTTTGGTCGCTTTCAGAGCCAGATACCATCTAGTGGACAAGGATCATGACAGGTTAGTACTTAGTGTGTTGATGCAAGTAGTGCCTCCTTTTTTTAAACTGTTAATGTATGTAATTCAGTAACTTTGCTAGTAAACTGCAATCAAAGGGGCTAAAAGGAAAACATTCAGATTAGTTTTTTTTTTTTTAAATCCCATGCATCTCTTTGGGTGCAATGTGTGATTATTTAATACTACTTTGTGTCAGTCCATTAAAATGTGTATTCTCTCAAGCGGTGCTTTCGATTTGCCGTCTGTGTACCTAATTTTAGTATTTGCCCCCATTTTTTTTTTTTATTTGAATTTAAAACTGCTGATGTGATTGCAAATCCTTTTTATCTTTTTGCAGTGCCGAGGGAAGCCATGTTTCTGGTCAGAGCAATGGTCGGGACCCCCAAGCTCTGGCCAAAGCTGTTCAGATTCACCATGACACCCAACACACAATGTATTTCGCCTGACAGCCATGAGACACTGTACCAACTCTCCTCATCTGTCTTCTCAGATTCTGGGAAAAACATTGAATACAGTCTTTACGCTTTTGTCAGGGCCAACTCTTGACTTCCCACCAGCACATTATGGACTTTGCACTGAATCTCTTCACAGTTTGAGTCAGAATTGAGTAATTGAGAAATGTCGGATTATTTTATTAAAATTTTATTATGGTTTTAATTTAAATTATTCTGACCTATGGACTTTCTTCTGATGCGTTGGACTGATTCTTTACCTCAAGCTCACAATATATCTGAACGTTTTGCTTTGTTTTATTTTTTTTTTAATTTATAAGCCAGCATTACCCTATACTTGGTTATCGCAATCCTTGACATGCTTTCTTAACGCGCTGCTTTGTGAGTATACATATATGGTAAAGTATAATTGTTTGGGGCCATAGATATAACGAGAGTCTTTACTGTACAAATTCCTTATAATGACCTTTTTACAGGTATCGCCGTCTGTCAGGTTCTTAAACGTTGCAAGTTTGTACTTTTAAAATGGGTGCAAGCGACAAAACTATTGCACTATATAGCAGATGAATTGAGGTGTTTTTTTCTGTATTAAATGAATGTTTAAAATGAATAGGATTTACTGTAAGGGCAGTTCACCCTTGCCATCCCCCCCCCAGAGACATTAATTTATCTCACATTGCGACCTTGCGTAAGTATTTTTGCCTGCACATAGAAGAGCCCATAAAATGCTGCTGAGATTTGATCGTTTTTAACTCTTATAGTGATGGTAGTGTTGGGATGCCTTTTTTTGGCAATAATTTTTTTTTTTTTTTTTTTTTGCATCGCTAACACTTCTTCAGCCAGATGCTTTACTTGTAGTGTATCATTTTACAAACAAATGTGTGCAGCTGTGGGGCTATAAATATATATATATATTTCCTCCTCATTTCAAAGGGCATTTTGTACCTTCCACTGCCAGCGGGGCAGGCCCTGCTTTTAACTAACCGACATCTCTCGTTTTTTGAAGTAGGTAGTGACTTGATGCAGCTTTTCATTTGGTAGAGGTTACATGATTTATACACCAGCATTTTTCCCCCCCAAAATATTCTCAAGCTACTAAAAGTAACAAAAAAATGCATGCGCTTATTTTCAAGATGACCCTCCCAAAACGTAGTTAACAAGCCCTTCCCTGTGTGAAAATTGCTGTACAGTACTCCATGCCGGAAGGTGTCTGGTTGAGCCTCTTGAAAGACTGTGATGTAAAGTCAACCTTTCAACAAACTCTCCATTTTGTTTTTCTATCAATACCTCAAGAAAGCATTCACTGCTAAACCTGCTCTGCTTAACTCTGCCCCATGCAGCACGACTAAAGGTTTGACCGTTGTTTGTTTATAATTGTTGTAATAACACAGAATATATACCTCACTGGGATTGTAGAAATGTCTTAACCTTTTGTGGGACGATTACAAATGCTGCTTTCGGCTTTGCTGCTGATTAACCCCTGCAGTGCAAGATGGTGCCAAACCAGCCATTGGCCGTGCTTATATTAGAGTTTCCCCTTTAACGTCTGGCGTGTTGAGTTGCAGCTGTAAGGGGGCGGCCTGCTGATAACTGTTCACTCGGTAAAAACCGCGCAAACCTAACTTGGCACATATGGCTCAATTGTACCTTTGGCTACAAACACTTGAAGGGGAACCTTCACTGGTGAACACAAACTGTTTTGAGGTGGCAGGGCACTTTTTGATGACATCACATTCACCATAAGCCCCCATAGGTGTCTGCTGCGGTGTAATCATTCCACAGAGCTGTAAACTAGCTTTGTGTGCTTGTCTGCATAGTATTGCTCTGTGTATATATATGCCCATATGATCTCCAGCCCATGAAATATTGATTTAACATTGTATTACACATAGCTTTTTTTTTTCTTTAAATATAATTGTGAAATTAAGTTGTCCCAGGCACAGCTAACTAAAGAATTCCCCCTCTCTGAATCACGCTTTTTGTGCCTCTTTCTCACGCCAGAGCTTATTGTATATTCAGTTTCCATACGTCCTAAAACTATTTCCAAGATGGCAACTCCTGTGATGTCATCAAACTACTACTAGTGAGACTTTCCCTTTAAGAAGTGTTGTACCGGGGAGAATTGGAGAACATACATTATACGTTTAATGTCTCCCCTTCACCCCTTCAGATGTCATTCTCATTCTTGATGTGATCTGTGAAGCCTGGTATCTTGATGCTTTTGCTTCACCCCTTTGGCTGCCATGCTGTGAACTTCATATCGTATTTAGCTTATGCTTTTGCAGTCACCCCTTGACATTGAAGGGTTATTATACAGCTCATGGGTAGATGAGGTGGCCCACAGTGTTTGTATTGACAGGAAGTTTAATCCATTTCATTAATGGGGGGGAAAAAGTCCAAACTGTGCCATGGGCTTTTTTAGGATGAAGCAGTCTCTGCAGTGCCCACCTGCACACTTCCTGTACATGCTCTGTACATATAGTTAATACTGAGCTGAGGTACATACTGAAGATGAGATACAGATCTATAATGTGGGGATAAAAATAATTATACATGTTTTTATAGTTGTGGGAATGCAATAACTTTTTTTTCTTTATTTCTTTGTGGGTGATATCTTTCTGCAGAAATGAATAGGGGAGGGGGGATTTATGTAACAAGTATGCATATTTGTGTGTGTGTGTCTTTTATGAAATCTGCTGATTGTGGTGCAGCAATACTATTGTGAACTTTGCTTACAAAACGATAAGGTGGGAAGCATTGCGTGGATGGATCGGTTTTGAAAAGATGTTTAAGAAACTGTTGAGTTTGTCAGTGAATTGATAAAATTTATATTGTACTTTTTAAAGCAGGGGGGCATTATATTGTATTTATTTTCTTTTATCATACCCCTTGACTATAATTTTTAACGCGTATGTACTTTTGTCAGACTCTTCAAATCTTCTAGCTGCCACTAACTGCATTTTATTTTCTTGTTAGATTGTGACTTTTAGTATGCCCTTTTCACATGTGTTCACAAACTGACGTTCAGATTCAGCAAGTGGCAGATGTAGCGATATTGGTGCATCTTCTCAGAGAGAATATCGTTTGGACACTTGTAGTCAAAGCTTATGTTGTTGAGCTGTGCTGTTTTCTGTCGGCCAAAATAACACTGTCCATTAATCTGCATACATAACACAGCCACTTTAATAATTGGGGAATACGTTTTTGGTATTTTCTAAATTGTCATAGTAAATAACCATGTGTGTACGGGAGTGTTGCATTCTGGCAAGTGATGGTTTGTGTGCATAAATATTTGCAGCCTGTGTACCGGGTAAGTTTTTTTTTTTTTTTTTTTTTTTTTTTTATATCTGTGTAAATCATTGGTTGCTAGTGGTCAATGCCTCAGCTGGTATGAACCTACAACTTCTGTGTTCAGGAGTCGGCTATAAGCACACACCTTTGTCTTTTACAGTGTTGGCTGATCATCAAGCGGGTTGCAGTCCCACCGGTAGGCTAACCTTTTAGCGTAAGACTCCTTATGTTTAATGACAATCTTAAAAGTATGTGGCTTTGCCCAGAAGAAAGTGGCTAGTGTCAAATGTTAGAACAAATGGACTACTAAAATGTTTGGTCAAGGATCAGTAAAGGCAGATTCTAGCCCATGGTAAGGTGATTGTGAATGGTTAATTTTGATATTGGTCTTGCAGATGCTAGCACAGCGTGGAGCCCCTATGCCCACATAGCACTTGAAGCTGGTAAGAAGATGTGTATAGGGATGAGTGGGTTTGACAGAAAAGGGACTATCTGCTTTCTTTTATGGACATTTTACTTATTCTACAGCCTCCTTTATGTGGTTTAGTTTAATTAAATGTATGACCTTGACAAGTTGCATAATATCTATCCTTTTCCTCCACCGCAAGCAAGTAGTTAACATGTTTCCTGAGTTCTATAGTGTTTCTATGTCTAGGAAGGGAGGGGGGGTTTCTTGTATAAAATTGCATTTGTTCAACTTTTTGATGTAAATTTTGTTTCTACGTTGTTGCTAGACTTGTAATGTTTTAAATTGTGTTATTAAATTCAGAATGGATGTATGTCTATAGCAATACGAGGTATTTTTCTTTTTTTTTTTTTAATGCTATTTAAGGGCTGTTCAGTAGCCCCTGTTAGATTGAGATGCTGGCTGTACTTTTTTCCTTTTTCTTAAGAAAATTTGCAGGGATTTTGTTTGTGTATAATGTAAAATATACAGGCATTATGCCAAATAAATTGTTTTTGTTGTGTTTTCATTCTGGGGCTGGGCCATGGAAGTGTTCCTAAAAGGTTATCCGGGGTCAGAACCAAACTAGGGAAAAATAAACACCATATAACCGCTTTTATAAATAGCTTCCCTAGTTTTCTGGTTCTAAGCTGGTTTTGTTAATGAAAAATGGTTTTGGAACTGCTCAGGTCTTTATTGACAAGTAGCTCAATGACCCAAGGTCATTATCTTGTGGAATTTAAAAACACTTAAATCACATATTTGCATAGCAAATGAGGACCTGTCACTTGGCATAGTTTGTTCCTCAAGGAGAACTGGAATTTTTTTTCCTGTTCAGAAAGAAACCACTGCCTCTTAGTGTTCCAAAGGTGGAGACTGCTGTAGCAAAGGCAAGATTCGTACCTTCCTTCCATCTGATGATGCTGCCAGTTTCTGTGAGCTGATGGACAGGAAGATAAAGCGCTTTGAGGCAATTTTGGCAAGTTTCAAAATCTGTATTGCCTCGGTGGCTGTAATACGGTCAGTGAAGTTATGGCTGCGGCATCTACAAGACCATGTGTATCAGAGAGGGACTTCACCAGGAAGAACCTCCGCTCTAACTGTTCTAGCTCATAGGGCTTTTATGGCTAAAAGGCTGGTTGCTGAAGGGGCTTCTAAGAGCAAACTGTGTTCCATGCCTTTTGTGGGTAAGGAGCTTTTTTTGCAAGAACTGGAATCATTACTTGAGCGTACTACTGGAGATTCTGGTTACCTCAGAAGAGGATGTTTGCCATAATTTCAGGACCCAAGAGGAGCCAAGCTGTTCAAGGTTCACAAGGGACGAACCTTATTCCTCAAGAAGTAGCTTGGGTCGCAGCAGGGGGAGAGGTGGTGACAGCCATGTTTTGTAAGTTTTGACTGGGTTTTGACAGGGGCGATTTTTATTTCAATGACTGTTTGGATGGGTGGGTTCTGAATACTATTGAACATAGATATCGCAAGATTTCCAGGCATGTCCCTTCCTCATCTGGCGGTGTTATCCATTCAGATGAGAGGCTCTTTCACATGAACAAAGCAATTCTTCCAGTGCCACACAAGAAGCAAGACGTGGAAGTGTGTTCCCAAGTGTTTATCCCAAAAGACTCCGGGAAGTTGACTGATCAAAGCCTTTTTGGGTTTGTTTTACAATCATGTTCAACAGGTTCATTTGAATATGGTGAATGTGAGGTCCGCTCTGGGAATGTTCCCTTGTGCATCTGGCTACCATGGATCTCTCAGATGCTTTCTTCCCTAATTGTCTGGATCATCAGAAGGTTCTCAGAGTGGCGGCTATCCAAGATGTTCAGGGAATGATCCATTTTCAGTTCAAGGCTCTGCCATTCTGCCTGGCATCCGCTCCCAGTGTTTTCACCAAAGTGGTGGTAGGGGCTGTCTGAGACCGGGGATTAAAGTGGTTCCTTACCTGGACGACTGGCTGCTGGTAGCTTCTTCAGTTCAGCTCCTGCAAGACCACCTTTCAATGATGATGTATTAAATTCAAGGCCTAGGTTGGCTGATGAACGTACAAAAACCTTCCTTAGAGCACTGTCAGAGCCCGGCGTTTCTGGGCCTCCTAATGGTTTTTCAAATTAAGAAACGGCATGTTTATCCCCTCTGGATTATTGCAACTCCCTACTAACTCCGTAATAACTGCCCCAGGAGAAGCAACCTCCAAAATTCAGATTGAGTTTCTTTTGCACCTTCAAGGGACAGGACTAGTCCAAAACTTTTAAATCCCACAGAGAAGCTCTCTATTCACATTCTACTAGAGTTTGGGGGGAGGCAGACAGGTAGGTCTACTCCTGACACCAGGATTCCTGTGGGAGGGAGGTTCCGTCACTTCAGCTCATTCTAGGAAGAAATCGCCATAACGTTTTTTTCAGTCTGCTTCCCAGAGGATTCATAGTATTGCACCTCCCTTTTCCACAGTTTGAGACTTCTGTCCCTTTGGAGGTTTATTTAGGATATGGGGAGAATGAACCGGAAACCAACATCCAATCTGTAGAATAATTCCTGGAAACCTATCACTCAGATTTGTCTGATCCCAAATGTAACGGTTTTCCCTTGTGATCCCTGGCACAGCTGACATAAGATAGATCTCCTCCTCCAGGTAGAGCAGGTAAAAAAACCAAACACTTGTCTCTATCAACTGCCTGCTCAGTGTTTTACTTCTCTACTTAAGGTTGGAGCTCATATTACTTTGCACCCCCCTTTTTTTATGGGAGGACCTCATCCAGAGCTCCCCACATGCTGTCAGTAGAGCAATCGGGGGAGTCTGGTTCAGTCCTTGGGTGGATTCCTGGTGCCTGCTTCTCAATGTAGGTTGGAGGTGAATTCCCTTGGGGTGGATGTATTTCTCTGTAGCATTAGTCCTTCGGGCCTTATTCTAATCGAGCAAGGTCACTGGCTTTCTGAGGTAGGCCCTTGGGGGGCTGACTGCATTAGTAGATGTTCTCCTTTCTTTCTGCAGGAGAAGGGGAAGGTCCTCTTTAGGCAGATGAAGTCACATTCTTCTTTCCAGCAAAAGAGACAGAGCAACTTTAATTCCATTGAAAGAATGACCCTCAAGATACCAGATGGACAGGAAATCTGGTAAGTTCTTTGCCAATGACTCTAAAAGGTCTAGAACTTTCCCAGTGTCACAAGATCCACTATTCCCCAGGTGCAAGCTATTGGCTTGCAATAGCCTCAGTAGCCTACTTCATCATATAAAAAATATGTATGTGCGTTATTACTTAAGCAAGGGATATTGCCAAACATAAATTGGCTCATTAAGTAAGAATTTTTTTGAGTGGCTGGGAAGTACACTTTTATGTGTTTGCACATTAGGCGCCTTAATCACCATACTGTCACATTTCTTGATAAATTGGGTCATTGTTCAGATGTGGCACCTACTGTGTAGAAAAAAATTCTAGGCAAAATTGCAATAATTTATATATTTTTTTTCTATTTTAGTATAGATTTTTTACAAATCACTAATAAGTATTATGTTTTATGTATTTTCATGATTTTAAAAGGCAACCCTACGTGTCCTGCTCAAAACAATGTAAAATTTGGATCATCGAATATGGGAAAGGTGAATCATGGTTTGACATATAGTAAAAATGACAAAAATCTCTGGTCCTTATGCCTTGATCCCGAAGGGGTTATAGACATGTCTGTTTCCCACCCCAGAGGCGGGTTTATATATAGTGCATTGGTCCCTTTGTGTAACCATTAATTGTTTTGTTGGTTGTCTTGTCTTGATTCCCCATTTGACTTACTGTTAACTGCTTGTTGCCCTGATTTGCTCTGTACCGGATAAAATATGGTGTTATTTCCCTAATAAACTGTTACTTTTGTTATCCCTTTAACCATGTCTTGACTGGTTATTGGTACAATATAAAGACTCAGAGTTTATTACTTCCACGCAGCAGCAGTCGCAGAGCTTCGGTGGGACCCTGGTAGAGGTATAGCTGTTGTCAACTACCAAGGTTTTAACCCTTTCAGTCCTGGTTCCAAGAAAAATCTGGCCTTAAGACCTGGAACTGAAGAAGTTGGTTGTGCAATTGCTGATATTTTGCCTGCTTGAGTCTGTTCGTGTGGCTCAAATCTCTTTGGCTGAACTTGTGGGCTGCTGACTTTGCATCTAAGAATCATGGAAAAGGATTTGTTCGGCAAAGATAACTTGCTGGCGTGTGTTTAGGGGATAATGGTTGCCACAACTTGAGCACCCTCCTAGGTTTAATTTAAGCTCCTTGTATTTATTAAAGGGCCAGGAAGCATGCAAATCTTCCAGATCCTATAGAGACAAGCCATACGCTCAGAGGTTGACTCTCCAAGAATAATGCAGGATCATGGCAGACCCTTCACTGGACAGTCAGCATGACTGGCTAGCATGTTAAGCCCATCCAGGGTATCTGGTCATCTATAGAAGCCTGCCTGAATTTCAATAATCTAATACTTTAGAAGACCTTACTAAATTGGAAGAGACTTATTTACAAAAAAAATATTGATTGTCAGGCAACAGGGTGGTTATGACCTATCTGAACCAGCTAGGGGTACAAGAAGTTTTCCTCTGGGAAATTTAGCAGCTCACCTATTCTCATGAGTCTCTGATCTGGCGGTTATCAGCATTCAGGGTTCCCTAAATTTTCAGGAGGAGTATTTAACCCAGACATCAGATTCGACCAGGAGATCAGAGGCTTTCCAGTACACCGTTGATGAAATGTGGCAACTTCATTTGTGGGAATCCAAATGCACAAATTGTGTTCCTTGTGGATGCTGTGTCCCAAAGCTGGTCTGCCCAATCTGCCAGAGTGATCGGGAAGCAGGGTTGTGCCGAAGCGGGTGCACAGTGCCCACGGAGCCAGGAAGAGAGATGAGCATCAAGTGGTCGTTGAAAACGGGTGGCTTGTTTGTGGAAAAAGGTTTCAGCGACCACTTGGCACCTCTCTCCTCCACTCCCTGTCATCACTTGCCCCAGCCTAGCCCTGACTGCAGTGGCGGGAGCTCAAGGCCTCTGTGTGTCTGCTCCAATTCATTGCCGGTGCTTGATACTGAGCACCTGAATATGATGTTCTATCTCGGTGCTCAGCAGCCAAGCCATGTACACCGTGACAGAGCAGTGAGACAGAAGCTTTGTGCCCCCACCACAAGACTTCAGCAAGCTAAGTGATTAAGAAGAGTGGGGAGAAAGGAGAAAGATAAAAGAAAATGGATAAAAAGATGAGAGAGAAAGGTGAGGAAAAGGAGAGACTGGAAAAAGTTGCAGAGAGAAAAAAGGGGAGAGAAAATGAATATGGGGAGAGAAAACCAGAAAGAGATGGAGTAGGAGCGATAAGGAGAAAAACGGGAAGACAAAGAGGAAAGCGAAAATGGTGAGATGAAAAGAAAGGGAGAAATAGAAATGGGAGAGATGAGAGAAGAAAATGGAGGGCAATGCAAACGGGAGAGGTAATGAGATAGGGGATACATTATGAGAAAGGGGAGAGTGTTTGTGTAAGAGAAAGCAAGTACGTAGATGCAAGGGTATTCATGTGTAAGGGCAAGCGTGAGTATGTATGTGTTCATGGGCAGGCATTTGTAAGGGTAGTGTGTATTCTGACAGTCTATCTACGTTTTTGGGCCTGAAGAATGAATAAAAGGGAGCACGTGAACGTGATAGAGAGGAGACCCAAGACTCTGAGAGGAGGCCACTGTAGGTGCAATCTGGGTGCTGGGTAAATCCCGTAGATGCAGTCTTGGCAAGTTCCGTGTCTGTATGCAATTTGGTTGTTGTGGCACGTTTTGTGGATACATCCTGTGTAGTTGCAAACATTTGAAAACATTTCCAGGGACACTTTGCCACACAGCTATCAATTAGGTACTTGACAATTGACCACACCCACTTTGCCAAACCCACATATACCAACCCATGGTATAAATGAGCTCCGCCCAGCTATTATGGCTCAGATTATACCACCAGGTTCCCACCAATACTACCATACATCCTTGGAATGCTTTAAATACATTTGCAGCACAGCATCTATTTTGGGCAGGTGAATTGTATCATTTTTACAGAGGTTATTTTGAGGAGAGTTAGTTGGGGCCTGAGCATGTGGTTTTCATGAGCTTAGGGGCAGTAAAGTAACCTTTGGAACTCGAGAGGTTGTGTACTATAATCCTTATTATGCATGTACAGGTGTTATAGAATAGCTCCCATCAGTATGCAGTTAGCCAGACATAGATATGACACAGTGCAGCTCATAGTGATCATAAGCACGCAGCGAGCCTGACATAAAAGGAATCAGCTTGTCCCTTGCCTCAACAACTGGCGCTTCATTTCTGACTCAGCTGTACATCTGCAAAATCATTTGACTATCATCTATCTCCTGAAAAGACTGCATGATGAACCTGGAGAAGTCACATCTGGTTCCTACCAAAATAATATTGTTCCTAGGCATGATCCTGGATTCGATGCAGGAATAGACATTCTTGCCCCAGGACAAAATGTTAAATATCTTGTCCTTAATTTGAGCAAGGAAATGTCTTTTACTATGAGAAGACTCCATCAGACTCTATTGAGTCTGACCTCGACTCAACCCTCAGTGGCTTGGGCCTTCACCCATGCACGGTCCCTCCAATCATTGATACGCACAGTATCCTTGGATCTCTTGTCCAGACCCTTCTATCCATCAAGAGGTTTCCCCAACATCTTCTATTTGGCTTACCTTGGTATGTTAAACCTGAGGTTGTCGTCACTACTGACGCGAATTCCATTGGCCGAGGAGCCTGTTTGACAGAGTTGTTGTGGCTTACATGAGCAAACAAGGTGGAGCAAGAAGCCTCTACCTACAGTCTTTGACTCTCAGGATTTGCTCATGGGCCAAGGACAATTTGGCTATATACGGGGGTTTTTATAACATACAAGCAGATTTCCTCAGCTGCCAGACTATCCTCTCAGGTGAATGGAGTCTGAATTCAGAGGTCTTTTGGTGCACAGATGGGGATATCTGGTGATAGATTCCCCAGAGACAATCCTACTGGGATAGACGCATTCATGGGGACCTGGAACTTTAGTCTGGCATTTGTTTTTCCTCCTCTCCATTTATAGCAAGGGTTGTCAGAAAAATCTAGATCAGGGGCATCCAACCTGCAGCCCTCCAGCTGCTGCAGGACTACATCTCCCATCCTCCTCAGCCAGCCCCTTAGCTGAAAGAGCATTATGGGAGATGTAGTCCTGCAGCAGCTGGAGGACCGCAGGTTGGACGCCCCTGTTCTAGATGGTGCACTTGTGATCCTGATCACTCCAGAATGGCTGCAGACAACATCAGGGGGTTACCCTGCGAGGCAATCTTCTCCATCAGGGACAGATCCTGTGGATGCAACCTTTGGCAGATGAGTCCTAGAAGCAGCTGTTCTTTTATCCCCTCAGTTTGTTACATCTCACTGGTGCTGCCAAAGATTATATGGAAATTGTAAATTATTACCTGGGAATTCCTTTTTCTTGTCTATCCTTTGGCAGCATGAAAGTCTCTCTCTAATAGTTCTGTTGTTCCTGCCCTACCTCAGATGGAAGGGGACCATATTCCCCCCTGTGCTGCCTAAGGAAAGACAAGGAAAAGGAATCCCCAGGTAAGAATTCAGTTTTCCATCTGTCTCTAGCGCTGCTACAGCTGTTGACCTGGAGATTGAATGGGCTCTCCTACTCAGATGTGGTATTTTCTCTAGGGCTGTAGATTTTCTGTTGTAAAGTAGGAAGATAGTCACCAGCAAAAGATGCCACCACCTGGAAGGTCTTTTATGAATGGTGCTCCCCTTTGTTTCAGCCATCAGTACCTCAAGCTCAAATTGTTTTATTTTTGGCTTCACAATGGCTCTATGCCCTTCCACTATTAAAATACATATTGCAGCCTTAAGCTCTTTTTGGACTTTAATTTGGCCTCTCACTCTTGGGTCTGGAGACTTATGATGCATCTAGATTTAGGCCTCGGTCCAAAACTTGCATGCCTATATGGGATGTTCTTTTCAAATGCCTTACAATGCCTCTGTTTGAGCCTCTCCCTACCTTTTGCTTCATTGCTTTGAAGGCGGTATTTTTGGAGGCAATTACATCTGGTCAGGTTGCTTCTGCGCTTCAAGCCTCGTTTCCATTCCAATCTGGACATTGGTTTACAATCCTTTTGTCCACCACCTTTTTCCTTAAATTTTCATCCATCGTTTGGCTTTGATTCCAGGGGATTGGATCACACTGGGACTATTGGGCTCTTTTTTGTTTTATGTTGCTGACACAAGTCGTTAGAGCAATGGGCTGTTTGTTTACATTTCCTCATTTGTTGCCTTTTGCGGCGATGTCACTTCCAGTTTAGGTTTACTGGAGGGCAGGATGCATGGGTGTAGTGGGTAAGTGATCTTCAATTTATTTAAAGAGTTTTATATATTTTGCAGAAGATAACTGGGAGGCCATGTCCAGTTGCCCGCGGACAAAGAAAGAAGCCTCTTTGGAGCAGAGAAGAAAGAAGGCATGAGAAGAAGCGGGACAAGGAGACAGGGACATTGCAAACGCAACACGTTTATCCAAAAAAATACTTTTTTACTTTTTGATAAAGCTGTGTTGTGTTTGTAATTGTTTGATATCCATGAGAGCAGAGTATTTTTGTGTATTATTTGAAGGAAAGGGTTAGAGAATAGAAATTTTTTCACAGCCTTCTTTGCTCATATTTACCAATGGTGCCAATATTAGTGGAGGGCACTGTGGGTATGTATATAACCATTTTTTTTTTTGAGTAGACCTCCATTTCCCTTAATCGAGGAAAAGTTAATCTTTAGCTGTGGCTGGAACACCATGTGGGAGTATGAGGCAGTTATTAGGTCCCCTTTTTCTCTGCAGGTCCCTGATTTTGGAAGAGTTTTCTGCTAGTGCCAGATGTAGCATTGCAGACCTGGACCAATTCACAATGTTTATTTGGCATGGAGATGTTTGGCAAAGAACTGGAGAGGCAGGAAACTCCACAGTCCGAATTGCACCTGCACCTATCCCCAGCTGGCTCTTCATGCTTGCTCCAAACAATGACAGTCCTCCAGGGACAGACAAGTGTGTTATCCCCCGCGTTAATTCCACACGAATGATCACACGATCCATCCTCATTTTTTTCTTTCCTTTTAATTACATATTCTGGTGTGTGTTTTGTAAAATAGTTATGGTTTCGAAACGCTCTCAAAAACTATATCATCAAGATCTGCTTTAAGTACGATAAATACACTCATAAGACACAAAGTATGGAAAAGATGCAACTGTTTTAAATAAAGCTGTATTGAAGAAAAAGCGGTCATTTTCAAAGCTGATTGGCTGTTCTCCGAGCATGCGCGCTAGCCGAGCAGAAGGCAGGAGCTGCGGTGAAACAGCCAGGCTACCTTGGCTCTGCGATCAGTCGCTGTTGATGGGATGGAAGCTGGACCTTCTGTAGCAGGTGAGCCATACACAGCAGCAGGTTCTCTATCGATTATAATATAAGGACGGGGACAGAAAATGCCCTGAATAGGGGCAAGAGAGTGAGGGCAAGTCCTGAACAGATTGCAACTAATGTTGGTGGGGAGACCCCCTAAAGAAATGCAAATCTGAAAGGGCTTTCATGCCAAAAAGAGAAGGGGGGGTGAACAAGGGGTAGATCGAAATGGATTCTTGGTTGAGGAGAGTCAGTTATTTACAGTGCTGTTTGTGTACATGATCACCCGTAAAACAACAAACTTGAACCTGGAATATGTTGGTGTTCAGTTTTGCTGGAGGACCATCATTCTTTGAAAGATCTTCAGATGGTTCACTCTGGAATGAAGTAGAGATTTATTTATTTTAACTTATAAAACTGGGGTTTTGTAGTTTATGGAATGGCTACAGGAACTAGCTTTGTGATTACATGTTGTGCCAAGCTCATGACTTTGCTAGGTGTATATTAACAGGGCAGATCTTTCTACACAGGAAAAGTCTGATGGGGACCACAGGGGCAAAGCATACAGTTATGGCTCTCTGGTCCCACAAGTGCCAGTTGTGACAGTATCTTGGCAGTATGAGATGGACATTGCTAGCATAAGATACCTCTGTCGCTTTCCCACCCAAGGATTAAGTACTTATTCTTATTGACTGTTTGTTTTGATGTTAAACAAAAGAAAGTCCCAGGCTGGCAGGGGCTATCAATCATGGCATTAATAGCTGCAGAAGTCTAATACTGTTAGCGAGCCGCACAATGAAACTTAAACATTAATGTATGGAATTTTAAAGGCTTTTACTTAAACTGAAATATTTCTGTTGAACTAGTGTATGACAAATATACATCTTATACATTTAATATAGCAAAGCTGTGTCTTATGTATAAGCTATACAAACATATTATATGCTTAAGCAGATAGTAATGTGTGATGTTTTCTACAGTGTTAAATATATATAATAAATCTTATTTAGTAAAATGTTTGGCTATGACAGGCATTCAGAGATTCTCCCCACTTAGCTTTGCTTGATAGTCTCGACATCGTCTGATATCTGCTTGTCTATGTTGTCGCTTAGTGTCTAAAACTCTCTATTCAGTGCCACCGCAATGTGAGAGCGGGGTGTATGTTGAGGCAGAGCAGAAAGAATTACGTTTTTGGCTCGCTTTTTAATCTAAAATACAGTATATGCTGTTTCGCAGTTGCAAAAAAAAACAACATAAGCCCTTGCAAACCCACTGTGTATATTCTGTACTAGTCCTTGTCATGGTTTTATGTTTTTATGTTACAGCAAGTCTTATCTGATTCAAAAACCTCCATCCTGTACTTGCTCCCCCAAAATATCCTTTAAAGTATTTTCATGTAGCGCTTCATAGACTTGCTCCATGCAACTACCCCCATCTCCTTTAATGATCAGGATCTGGCATTGCTTGCCTTTGATGAGGCGAGAGTTTTGTTGATACAAATGTCAGTTGCTCATCCACTCGGAGATTGCTGGTGTCCGGCCAAATACCAATTGGCTCTTCTTACCCAACTGTAGACTACTGGCTTGCTGCTTCCTGTGATGCCAGTGAAGAATAAAATGTAGCAAAATCTGAGATTGAGCCATTCGGCTTGGGAAAATGTTTTCATCAGGAGATCAGATGATGGTGTAGCTGCTTTACACACTAATTGCCCTGGGGGGCAAGGTTGGGCAAATCCCAGGTCCCAGGTAGGCATGATTTCCTGTCTCCTGCGCTTGGTGGCTCCCAATTATGAAATTATCTGGTCCTGACTATGTAAAGTCAACAGGTATTGCTACAGTTTTTGTTGTCCTTTCAAAGATGTTTATGTTGTCACTTTGCAGTCTGTAAATATTGTTCATCAGAATATTGTGGTACAAATAGAAAAGCCTCATAGTACAAGTAATTGCTCTATAACAAGTCTTTGCTTAGATCACCGTTTTATTTTCTTTGAGTTGTTATTGCTGCTCATTGTTCCACTTTCTGCTTATTCCCCACCCGTTGGGGAAAAGGGTCAACATTGATCAGTGAAAAGGAGAGTGTTTTGCCTCTGGGAAGACAAGAAATTCTGCACAAACGTCTGTTACGCTATATATCCAATGGCCATGATCAGCATATTTTTCAAAGTTCTTTTTTGTATCTATCTTTTAAAGTATTTTTATATGCAAAGTCTGTGTTTTCCTGAAGAATAGCTTTGTGTGGTTGGAATAGTTGCAGCTGACAACATAACTAAAAATTAACTTTTTGTAAGTTCTATTTCCTATCCAGAAGAGTAACAGAAAATGTGGTTCTAGATAGACGAGACGCATGCGTATGCTACCACCGTTGGCAAAGAAACATCCTAAAATGTATGTTTGTGTATAATTATATACCATATATAATATATATATTCTTTTACATCAGTCATATGTAGTCAGAATGTTTCTTTTTTCTGTGTAGCAGGAGGCTGTTAACTATTACCTACTGTCATGGATGTGGCAACTAGTTAGTGTGCTGGAAGCACGGATGAGATGCTAGGTTTCCAAACCCAGATGCAAGCGGAGAATGCACGGTGTGAACCTTTGAAAGATGCTGAGCAGGTTTTTTAAGCAAAATACTGCTCAGGTTTTAGGAAAATAACCTACTCCGCTGATGTCTACGTCTAGAAGGATTTTGATCTTGGCAACAAGATGTCCATCAAAAACATCACAAATATTTCATTTCTCCAGCCAGTGTTTATTTTATGACCTTGCCCAGAATCTTACATAGTGTATATATAATATATACTTGGTGTGTGTTTGGGTTTTTTTTTTTTTTTTTTTTCCTATTAAGCTTCGTAACCCGTAACAGAAGTCACTGCCATTTGTTTGCCAGTCCGTCTGTCTTCTCACCCAACTGACTCTGTCTTTTCTGTATCGGTAACCCTCCCCCTTCTAGCCTGACAGATGGACAGCCTCTCTCCACGAGGCAATACAGAGAGACTCAAGGTCTTATTATTGTGTGGACATGGTTCAATGGGAAAGTCACATATGGAATTTATGGAAGGCACAGTCTCCCTATTCCTCTTATACCATTTTACATATTGAATCTCTGTTCCTCAGGTTGTGCAAGAGGTTCAAGCTTATATATTTTTGCACTAGTGCATCTTTAAAGCTTCGGTGCAGCCGTACAATCTTCCTATAATTCTTTGTCTAATAACAAATAATTTGTGGAAGTCTTTGTGGCTTTAGGCCATTCATTTTGACAGTTAATCTCTAACATGCTTAAATAAGGTTTGATATTTCACACTGCGGGAAAAAAGTAAAACAGTAATTCAGCCGCAATGGAGTATTTTGTGTGTTATTCTCCACTTCCTAGAAGTGATTTAGCATTTGTAATAGAGCAGCAGTTTATAAGGGATTTTTCGCAGTAAAGTGGTTAAGCGTGGGGAAAAAAAGCATTGTTTTGCTGAACATCTTTATTGTCCTGAACCAAAGACAAGATGTAGTGAAGCTAATTTCCATGATAATGTGGTAGCATGTGGGGCCTTCCTTTGGTGAGATGGGGGGAAAAAAAAAAGCGTGGCTACCTCTTTGCTGCTGTGGCAGATCATCTCTCTCATGGCAACCAAGCCCCTCCTTCCAAACCCCATGTTAGTATTTCTGCCCGCTCACAAGAAGGCCCCCATCCTTTCACCCTCACCCCTTCCAGCAAAATCAGGGTGAGAAGGCAAAACAAAACTCAGTGCCGTTGAATCGCTGGTCTCCCAGCTGTGATGACTTCAACTTCATACCTATGCCTCAAGTTACACTGAGTGATTGCCACGAAAGCTTTCGATGTCCGTTAATGAATATAACGGTGCTGTGTACTATTGTAGTAGTCATCTGTGTACCTTATTGTCCTGATTATAGGCCGCAACCTTATAGTTTTGGAGCCATTTTAAAGAAAATGTACCTTTTTAAAGAAAAAAAAAAACTTAGGCTATAAAGTATAGGGCTACAATACACTACTTTATAGTATTTTTAAGGTCCCCATTAATTCATGATGCTACCTCTAACTACGGGGGCCTCATGAATTTAGCATGAGGACCCTAAAATGGCTTTCAGGTTGGGGACATCATAGAAAGGCAAGCCCTTTATCGTTAGAGCGTGCCTTTGGTTTTTTTGTTTTGTTCTAATTTTATTTAAGGTAGGAGGCTTACCTAAACTAATGTCTGGTAAGGTCTGCTGCACTAGCTCCGAATGAGAAGAACAGGGAGGAGGAACTACTTTATCAGATCAGATCAGAACCGCATAACTGTCGGACAGCTTTTTATTTCCAGTTTGCGTGCTGGTAGCGCAAACCGCACAGAAGAGGTGAAAACGCCTTTAAATGAGGAAAAAGTGCGACCTATAATCAGGACAATATTGTATTTGCTATGTATGGTGTCTCATTACTTAAATGCCCATCATGGGGTACTTGTTATCATATTCTTATTTTCCTAATGCAATGAGGTTTATGTTTAAAGAATTTGTAACATGTATTATAATAGGAAGTCCTACTGATTGGACTTTTTCATTGATTGATACCTGGGAACTCTCCGGGAGAAGCGCCATTTCTCTGGGTCAACACCTAAATCTTTTGGGTCGCGGGAGCTGGGTTCTGCCGATTCCCACTTATTTCCCCCCACTTATTATTAAATAGGGGGTGTCCACCGATGTCAGCAGTCCTACCCGTGTCCCGCAGGTGTAGGCTCCGGGTAACTGGAGACCATAAGTTCCCCGGTATGTTGATATGATGGTAGAGACTTCTTAAGATATTCTACCTGATTTTTATATATAAGCCGTTGCAGTCGGAGTGCATTTATGCTGCAAATGGTATGAGAACACCGCATCTGGACCGTAGAATGGCTTCTCTTTAAGTAGAGCAGCTAGCGTAGTTATGTCATGGGACCATATAAATGTTGATAAATAAACCCCATATACCGTTGTAATATGTTGTCTCATTTTCCGTCACTTATGTCACTTCCGACACACAACAGAAATAACCAACTGGTATATTTTAGATTTTTTGGCACTATACATTGTAATCATAATGTTTCCAGTAACATATACTGTGATCTGAAATGATTTTCTCTTACATGTATAGCACCAACGATTTTCACAGCACTTCTTACAGGAGTATATACATTCGAAGAGCATGACAAAACTAGAATTGACAGAGGACTAGATGATACATTAATGTTGGCCCTGTTCGCAACCTTACAATCGAGATAAGATGTTCTTGAAAGTTTTTCTTGTGTGTGTGTGTACATAATACAAATACCCAGCTGCATAATAGAAATACTCTTTACAGGCTTACACAAAAAGGGAAATGTATCATACGTTAGATATAACAGTACCCTTGACCTTATTATCCTGCAGTTGTATTGTTATCCAGACGTGTTGATCACTGGTATGCCACGATACTTTGTTGTTACACCTGATAGCAATATCTGCATTTCTTGTGAGTTATTTATATCTAGGCAAGAAACAGTTTATTAGCACTGTATTATCCAATAACACCAGATAATGCATAATAAAGTCTATTACCACAATATGGTGGAACAGAGTAATACGGTCCTGGAGAGGTCTATTACCGCAGTGTGGTCAGAAACCTCCCCAGTCCCTTATTATCCAGCAGCAACCGATTCCGTTAAGTTACTTAATGTCTTGTTACCCACTCAGTTATGAATTCTCGACATAACACTCTCTGGGCCTCCTATTTTTTTTGCCGGATATGGTGTTGCAATCTCCATTTGGTGACATGTTGCAGTCTGAGATATAGCTTCTGGTGCATCAGAGACCACATAATCTAAAAGGTGTTCCACACGGTACAAAAATAATAAAGGCAATGTCCCTTTTCAAAACAAAATTGAAACAATCAATGTTCTTTCTCCTTGTCCAATTTAGTCCTTTATTAGCACAAACTTGGAAATACCGTATTTGCTCGATTATAAGACGACCCTGATTATAAGACGACCCCCCAAAATCTGAATATTAACTTAGGAAAAAAAGAAAAAGCCTGAATATAAGACGACCCTAAAGGAAAAAAGTTTTACTAGTAAATGTTAATTCATGTAAACTATTTTTTTTAATAAAAGCTATGATTGAGAAAAATATTTTGTTTTTGTTTTTATTTCTTTATATTTTCCAACCTGTCCCCCAGTTACACACATCTGCCCCCAGGCTTGCCACACCAATATGGCACTGTGGCCCATGATATGCCTTTTAACCCTCTATATGCCACTGTGCCCCATGGTATGCCTTTTGACCCCCTATGTGCCACTCTGCCTCCAGAAATGCCTTATACCCCTATATCCCATTCTGGCATTTAGGGGGTTAAAATGCATATTATGGGGCAGAGTGGCATATAGGGAGGTATAATGCATTCCAGGAGGCAGAGTGGCATTAAGGGAGTTAAAAGGCATTGTATAGAGCACTCTGCCTCCAGAAATGCCTTATACCCCTATATGCCACTCTGGCATTTAGGGGGTTAAAAGGCATATTATGGGGCAGAGTGGCATATAGGGAGGTATAAGGCATTTCAGGAGGCAGAGTGCACTATTAAATGCCCCCTTAACGCCACTCTGCCTCCTGAAATGCCTTATACCTCCCTATATGCCACTCTGCCCCATAATATGCCTTTTAACCCCCTAAGTGCCAGAGTGGCATATAGGGGTGTAAGGCATTCCAGAAATGCCCTACACACACACACACACACACACACACACACACACACACACACACACACACACACACACACACACACACACACACACACACACACACACACACACACACCGGTGCTTCCAATTTCCTGCTGTATTGCCGGGGCAGCGGGTTGACGTCTCATTCCGCGGCAGCCGGAAGGAGGTGGAGTTGGCAGCGGGGGTTTGTATGCGTCCGTCGCAAATACCTTCCCCGGCTGTCAGAGATCAGGAACTCTGGAACTCTGACAGTCGGGGAAGGTATTTGCGACGGACGCATACAAACCCCCGCTGCCAACTTCACCTCCGGAAGCACCGGTAAGTGTGTGTGTGTGGGGGGGGGGGGGGGGCGACGACAGGAGGATCCAGGTCCCCTGCAGCGGTGCGGAGGATCTGGATCTTAGTCTCCTAATCAGACCTCTATTTGAGGTCTGATTAGAAGACGACCCCGATTATAAGACGAGGGGTATTTTTCAGAGCATTTTCGAGCAAATTTCTGAAATTAATATTAGTACAAAGAAGAACATCAATTAGTAATCAATTTAATGTGATGGACGCTGCTTTTTTTAACTTTACTGTTCATGAGAAGCAGGGTTCTTTTTAGACAAAGTCATCAAAAAAAATTCACATTCTTTTGCAAGCTTGCATACATTTCCTTCTATAATGCAAGTGCCACAACTGAACAATGACCCAATTTACGTTCTGCTACATCTCCTTATTACTCATACATCACAAACATATTTTTTTATGTTCCAGAGGGCTACATCAATGCTTTACATATTATTCCATATTACATATTTTTAATACTATTGACTTAGGGGGTTTGGGGGGGGCAGGTAGTGTTTTGTTTATGTTTTTTACTTAAAGTAGACGTGGGTAATTTTTTGGGGAAAAAAGTTTATTCATAACATTTTAGTTTTTTCCCCAGTGCTGGATGGCTCGAGATCCTTTTTGGAATCTCTCATGCATTTTTTAGGCCAGTGATGTCATGGTAACATCACTGGGCTCCCAATCAATTTTAATTATTTCATTTATATATTTTTTCCTTTTATTTTCTTTTTTGGGCCTGATCTGTTTGCGTTGATCACAATGTGATCAGCAGTGCAGGGCTCCATAGCGATCAGCCAGCACGGGTAGCAATGGGAAAGCCCAGCAGGATCTGTCTATTGAAATCCCTGGAGGTGAGTTTATCACATGCACGTAGATGTTTGGCCGAAGACATCTGCTGCACAGTAGTAGTGGGGAAAGGGGCACATGTATATGAGAAGTTTCTGCAAAATACCCCCATGATTTGTAATGGGGCGCCAAGAAATCTTAAATGCATGTGGCTATATGAAGGGTCATTTTTTTTCCTAGTTCATATAAAAATCAATATAAAAAAGACGCATTAAGTAAACTTTAAACCATGTTGTAGAGTATAATAGATTTTTCTGTTTGATTCAAATCATTAATCCTGAGTGACCTTGTTTGTCATGTCACCATTTCAGTACCATGGACAGGGGATATGCTATTCAGTAATAACAAACAGGGTCTTAAACCCAGATGTGCACACATTGCTGTCAGACAGGATGAAGAGTTTGCCTTGCCAAAATCAACAGAGTAAAATGTTACCTATGTATTTTGTTTCCTTTTTACGGTGATGTGAAAAGTGATTCTTCTTTTTTGCATATTTGTCACACTTACGTGTTTCAGATCATCTAACTTATTTTAATATTAGACGAAGATAGTCCAGGTAAACACAAAATGCATTTTGTGTGTGATGCTCTGCAGCTGCTTAATGGTTTCAGGACCTGGGCAACTTGTCATAATTGATAGAAGCGTGAATTGTGCTCTCTACCAGAAATATATATATTTACTTGCTGTATTTTTGAATTAGACACTTTTTTGTATAAGTCTATTTTCCCCCTTTCAGTATGAAAGACTTTCTGCTTTTGAATTAACATATTTACTCTTTTCCTCTTGTCTCTCCATGTGCAGCCCCAGGTGGGTATGTTCCACCACTGCAGCAAGTGTTTCAGGCGCCCCGCCGACCTGGGATTGGCACAGTAGGGAAGCCCATAAAACTCCTTGCCAACTATTTTGAGGTAGACATTCCCAAAATTGACGTCTATCACTATGAGGTAGACATCAAGCCTGACAAATGCCCTCGCCGTGTCAACAGGTAAGTGCCGATTATCATGTATGCTGAATCATTAAATATATATATTCTTCATCATATAGGTGAATTTGTGGTCAGCAAACCATTTGTGTGTTGATTTTGATATATGTTTTGGATCACTGTGGTGCTGGAAGATCCAACCCTGGCTTATTTTAGGCTTTCTGGCAGAGGCAGTCAGGTGTTCATTTAATATTTGTTGATATTTGAGTCCCTGGTGCCATGTATCCTAAGAAAATGTCTAGGTCCCCTGGCAGAAAAACACCACCAAAACATCAAAGAGCCACCACCGTATTTAACCGTGGGCATGAGGTACTTTTCCATATGTCTACCTCTGTGCGCACCAAACCCACCTCTGGTGTTTGTTGGCAAAAAGCTATACTTTAGTTTTATCTGACTATAGAACCCGAACCTATTTGAAGTTCCAATAGTATCTGGCAAACCGAAGGTGGTTGAGTTTGTTTTTGGACGAAAGTAGAGGCTTTTTTCTTGAAACCCTTCCAAACAACTTGTGGTGATGTAGGTGAATTTTGCAATTGTCCAGCTGTCATCCTTGGAGATTTTTTGGCCACTCGAACCATCCTCTTCACAGTGCATTGAGACAGTATGGACACACATCCTATTCCTAGTTAATTCATAACATATCCAGTTCACTGGAACTTCTTCACTATTGCCTTAATGGTGGTAAATGTCACTTCCTATTTTGTAAAGCCCAACAACCTTGTTGCACATCACAGCTCGATTATAAGACGACCCTGATTATAAGACAACCCCCAAAATCTGATTTTGAAATCTGAAAAAAAAAAAATGTATTTCCTTTTTTTTTTTTTCAACCTGACCCCCAGTTATGCACATCTGCCCCCTGGCTTGCCACTATGCCCCAGAAATGCCTTATACCCCCTATATGCCACTGTGCCCCATGATATGCCTTTTAACCCTCTAAATGCCACTGTGCCCCATGATATGCCTTTTGACCCCCTATGTGCCACTCTGCCTCCAGAATTGCCTTATACCCCTATATACCACTCTGGCATTTAGGGGGTTAAAAGGCATATTATGGGGCAGAGTGGCATATAGGGAGGTAAAAGGCATATTATGGGGCAGAGTGGCATATAGGGAGGTATAAGGCATTTCAGGAGGCACAGTGGCATTAAGGGGGTTAAAAGGCATTTCACAGAGCACTCTGCCTCCAGAAATGCCTTATGCCCCCCATTTAACACTCCCCCTCCCTCCTCCAAACTTACCAGAGCTTCTGAGTCCCCGGTGCGTAGTCCGGGCAGCGTGTAGAGCTCTACGCGATTCGCGTACACAACTTCCGCTGCAGCCGGGAGGAGGTGCGGTTAGCAGCGGGGGGTTGTCTGCGTCCATCGTGCAGACCTTCCTCGGCTGCCAGGGATCACAGGGAACTCTGATCTCTGACAGCCGGGGAAGGTCTGCACGATGGACGCAGACAACCCCCGCCGCTAACCGCACCGGCTGCAGCGGAAGTTGTGTACGCGAATCACGTAGAGCTCTACACGCTGCCCGGACTAAGCACCGGGGACTCGGAAGTACCGGTAAGTTGGGGGGGGCAGGAGGATCCAGGTCCCCTGCATCGCTGCGGGGGATCTGGATCTTACTCTCATAGTCAGACCTAGTTGAGGTGTGATTATAAGACGACCCCGATTATAAGACGAGGGGTATTTTTCAGAGCATTTGCTCTAGGGAAAAAAACTTGTCTTATAATCGAGCAAATATGGTATCTGTCATAGTTGAACATTGTTCTGTTCCTAGTCACCCAGTTTTACTAAAAAATGTAAAATATCAATGGGATTATACTTTGTGTATATTTTTCTCATATAAATTCATAGGCAATGCTAATAACTGTGCATATACATGTGTGTATGTATGTATGTATATCAGTATACGTTCATGTTAATGTTTGCATTGTAACAGCAGTGTGGTCTCTGTGAGGGCTTTTGTGCTAACAGTACATTATATACAGTACATTTTTGTGTAAAAATGCAAATGTACCTGTTTGTAATAAAGTTTTTTTAGCTCTTCTCTCTATGTTTTTTCTTCTTTTTCTTCCATGCTTTAATTTTCTATCATTGCTTTAATTTCTGAACCCCCCTAACTTGCTTTTCAGGGAAGTCGTAGAATACATGGTCCAACACTTCAAGCCGCAGATCTTTGGAGACAGGAAACCTGTTTACGATGGAAAGAAGAACATCTACACGGTCACAGCATTGCCCATTGGGCATGAACGGGTAAGCAAAGAAGGATGTTGTATGGAATTTAGTCCAAAAGTAGGAGAATGCATGACCTAAATGCTTTGCTACAGGTATCATAGGATGCATTCTGCAACTAACCCACACCTCCTAAAACTTGCATAGGTTGATTTCGAGGTAACAATCCCGGGTGAAGGGAAGGACAGAATCTTCAAGGTGTCCATAAAGTGGATGGCAGTGGTGAGCTGGAGGATGCTTCATGAAGCTCTTGGAAGTGGACGAATCCCACTTCCTCTGGAATCTGTGCAAGCCTTGGATGTGGCAATGAGACACTTGGCCTCAATGAGGTGAGGACATTTGCTTAGCATCAGCAGTAACCATTTCTGGTCTCGTAGAAGACCAGAAATGTAGAGGACAGTGACTTTGGTACTGTCTGGTGTTTGACATTGCATATAGCCTTTAATGTGTACTCACTGCTAGTTCTTCCATTGGCAGGTATACCCCAGTGGGGCGCTCATTCTTCTCCCCACCAGAAGGTTACTATCACCCATTGGGCGGTGGACGTGAGGTCTGGTTTGGGTTCCACCAGTCTGTGCGTCCAGCCATGTGGAACATGATGCTAAATATTGATGGTGGGTGACAAACGTTATGTAGATCTGTCTTTTCTCTTTAATTTCCTATTTATTTAGGTTTATTAGCTATTTCCTTTTTTTTCACATTACTTGTCAAAATATTTTTTTAACCTTGGATCAGGGGTTGACAGTTTTTGTTTGGATCTAGAAGCTAACCAAAAAATGAAGTAGCCAGGTCTCCCCCAACCAATTATTTTTCAGTCTCACCCATTGCTAATAGGTGTATAAAATCAAGCACATAGGCATACCATATTTATACACAAATGTTTGCAGTAGAATGGAGAATATGTACTGAAGAGCTCAGTGAAGTCTGAAGGATTAATCAGGATTTGGCTGATGCCAGGAGAACAGAAACTACCAGAATGCATAGTGCCTAGTGTAACATTTTGGTTCGGGAGGGATAATGGGCTGTTTTGCAGGGTTTGGGCTAGACCCCTTAGTTCCTGTGAAGGATATCAATTCTACAGCATACAAAGATGTTTTAGACAATTGTATGCTTCCAGCTTTGTGGCACCAGTTTCCAGAAGGCCCTTTTCTGTTCCAGCACAAATCAAGGTCAATAAAGACATAGTTTGGTAGGGAGGAACTTGAGTGGCCTGCACAGATCCATCACCTTAACCCCATTGAACAGCTTTTGGATGAATTGGAATGCTTGTGAGCCAGGCCTTCTCATCCAATATCAGTGACTGACCTGACAAATGCTGAATGGGCACCCGTTTCCACAGCCACACTTTAAAATCTTGTGGAAAGCCTGTTATAAATCCAAAGGGGGAGGCAACTCCATATTCATACTCATGGTTTTGTAATGGAATGTCCAACAAGCTCATATAAGTAAGATAGTCAGGTGTCAACATACTTTTTGGCAACAAGCTCAGCACCTCACCTGTAGCCAAGCAGTGGGCATACTTTCCTGGCACTAGTAAGTGATTTCTATCTCCATGATGACCTGACACCCGGGGTTTGTCAAGCCCCACCTTGGATTATATAGTATGGATTATGCATGTTTCAGACATTTGCATGTATGTAAACCCGTTGTATACCAGAGGTACTGTACATCTGGTGATAGCTCGATTCCTCTCAAAGTTAGTTATATTCTTGCAGCCCTGGTTTCCAGTCCCGTGTCTAACACAGTTTCTTATGTTTGTCTCTTCAGTATCTGCTACTGCCTTTTACAAAGCCCAACCAGTCATAGAATTTATGTGTGAGGTCCTGGACATCAGGAACATAGATGAGCAACCAAAACCTCTCACTGACTCACAGAGGGTGCGTTTCACCAAGGAGATCAAAGGTAATCCCTTCTTGCATGTCCTGCATAGGCTGTGAAAGAAAGAAATACTATCTTAAGAAAACAGAGATGACATTAAACAGTTGAACTGTTATCCTTATATTCCAAAAGCACTACAGTGGTGCGAAAGGTAATAGCAATAATCAGTAAACCGGTATAAATCCAACCGTTGTTTTTTCATTATAATAATTCCTATTTAGAATTATGATGTTAATATTATTAGCTTGATTATATTATTTGAATTATTGGTCACATGGAATGAAGTGTTAGAGAGATTCCCAACACTTCCTTAAAGTGTTTATTCCAGGTGCTTCTACAACAAGTATTGTAAACCCCAGTCCCGTAATACATTGAGAATAAAGTAGTTTGATTATTGTTACGAGCAGGTTTGAAGGTGGAAGTTACACACTGCGGGCAGATGAAAAGGAAATACCGCGTTTGCAATGTTACACGTAGGCCAGCCAGCCATCAAACGTAAGTTATCACCTGGTGATACTGGTGTGTAGTAGATTCTGGAGTGGAGGCCTGGTCACTAAATCCTAACAGTAATATGCTACTCTTCCCAGGTTCCCACTGCAGCTGGAGAGTGGACAGACTGTTGAATGCACAGTGGCCCAATATTTCAAACAGAAATATAACCTGCAGCTGAAGTACCCTCACCTACCATGTCTGCAAGTAGGGCAGGAACAGAAACATACTTATCTACCTCTGGAGGTGAGAAACCAAAACCACAACACCTCCATTGTTTTTACCATCAAAACAGAAAAATAGGATTTTAGATATACATGTGTATATATATATATATATATATATATTCATATTCGTCATCATATATAGTAAACATATAATAGAATACACTTGACTGCACCTTACAGTACTACTTAAAACTGCTGCCCTATACTAGATGGGTGGTCTCTATTCAACCAATCCCATGGTGTTCTGTCTCCACTCTTTACTTTGCTTATTGTAGGTGTGTAACATAGTAGCTGGTCAGCGATGTATCAAGAAATTGACTGACAATCAGACCTCCACAATGATCAAAGCCACCGCCAGGTCTGCCCCAGACAGGCAGGAGGAGATCAGCCGACTGGTGAGTGCTGTGCTTAAAAATGTATATAAAAATGGCAAATGTTGTTTCTGGTGCTGGTCAATCTATGTTTGTACATTTGTATACAATGTGTCGTATGTGGATTTGTGTGCAACCAACATGGAAACTATATATCAGGCAAGTTTATCTGTACAGTTTTAGCTATAGTTACATTTTCATGTCTTACCTAAACTGGATCTTGTCATCCATAGATCTGTGGCATTTGTGTAGTTCACACAGTAAAAGAAAAAGTTTACATTTTAAAAGGAAAAATGTGTAATTATGGAAGTTTCAGTTTCCCCTATGTTCTTATGCATATAATTCATTGTCATCTTATGGTCGTGTCCCTTGTGTTCTTACTTTTCACAGATGAAAAATGCCAGTTATAATCTGGATCCTTATATCCAGGAGTTTGGAATCAAGGTCAAAGATGACATGACAGAGGTCACAGGAAGGGTTCTTCCAGCTCCTATCCTGCAGTATGGAGGTCGAGTAAGTTAAATGTCTGCAACTGCAGTTGGTGTACATGTAAATGTAATAGGCTGGATTCAATGTATAGCAATCCTCACACAGGGTGCAATGGAGAAGGAGATAAAAACAGTAATTCTTGTCAGCTAAGTTAAATAACCTGGACCAATTTGTCTCCATTTTATATAATTTTTTCCCATTCAATAACTTGTGATAGGTTTATCTCCAACATGCAGCAACAAAATTGACCTCCTTAAGCTAGTCTTGAGGTTATGCGTATGTACAAATGACCATGGAATGTAGAATATCTGCCCTACTAATGATATGGAGATTAGTCTTGATACATTATTATTATTTATTTAAAATCAAATTTTATTTATTTTAAATACAAGGAGGGGTACAAAAAAAGAAGGGAAGGGACAAGGGGGTAATTATGATAAAACATACAATTATAAAGTGGTATTATACAAAATACAAAAGTAGTAGAAAGAAATAGTGGTAAGGCCTAATAGAGGCCTGGCAGGTCGAAACCGGAGGAAGTTATCAATAAACAGTAACATTGCCAGGGGAGTGCGTCACAAAACCCAGAAGAGTTACCTACTGGCCTGTAAGCAAAGCAAGCTGCTACTTATACTAAAGGGAGTAAGGCAGGAACAGAAGGGAGGGAAGGGGAAAGCAGAGGGAAAAGGTGGGCTAGGAGAGACCGGGGAGGGTAGAGGAACAGGAAGAGAGAAAAAAAAAAGAGGGGAAGAAGCCCAAAGGTCCGAGAGCCAAATATACAGGAGGGGGCAGCAGGGGGACAATGAAGGCACCTCCACTAGAGACTCACTCCAGCAAAGCAGGAGCAAGGGGGCCAGGCACGTAATTCAACCAGTAGAACCACGTAGCCCGGTATCTCTCAGCTGCCCCGCTGTTCCACTCTAAGGGTCCACTCTTTGAACGTAGGAAGGGCTGGGCTACCCCAATGTAGGGGAATCAAAGCCTTCGCCGCTGCTAAGAGATGGTGAACCACCGATTTCCGGAACCATTTTGTCAAGTGAGGCATATGATGAAGTAGAAAGAACGGCGGCGTGAAGGGAAGGGCATTATCAGTAAAGTGGTGCAGCTGGGAGTGAATAGCTTCCAAAAAGGGGCTATAAGCGGGCAATGCCACCATAGGTGGAGAAGAGACCCTGGAGTAGCGTCACACCTTCAGCACCGGTTAAGCACATCCATTCGGTAAGCAGAAGTGACCGCAGGGGGCCGGTATCAATTAGCCAATAATTTATAGGACATCTCCTGATATCTATTGCTTCTGGAATATCGGTGGGTAAAGACGCAAATGTTCTCCCATTGCTCTCTGATGTGAAAGTGACATGCAGCTCAGACTCCCATAAATGCCGGGGGCATAGGATTGAAGACATCGAGGAGCAGACCGTATAGAGACGTGAGATGCCTTCTGTTGAAAGAGCAGCCACCACACAAAGGTCTTCAAACACCGTAATGTCTCGCAACATACTATGTTTCTGGGGCAGAGACCAGTAGAAGCTGTGTAACTGGGCGTATCGGAACATGTCCAAAAGGGTAGGCAGTAGGGCATACTATTGATTTTAATTGTGTTAATCCTCCCTAGCCAGGAAACCGTCAGTTTCCACCATGATAATAGATACGCCTGCAGGGTAGTCAGCAAGGGCGAGAAATTGTAATGAAACCGTTGTGAAAAGTCAGGAGAACCAAATCCAGAGGTACTTTAGCTTAGGGCAACACCAAGCAAAGGGAAAGGATCCTGGAAATATATGGGGATGTCTGCATCGCAAGGAGAGCTCTCGCCAGGTACTTACCCGTCTTGTTCCCATGTTCATAAAACAAGGCCTTGGTGCGCAGGAAGGAGAGCGGTGCATCTTATGGTTGAGGATAGTGGCCAACTCGCCTTGCAAAGTTAACAGGAGCTGCAGGTCACTTCCCGACATGGAAACCTTATGAGCCTGGTCCGCCCTAGCTATTTGACCATAAAGCTCATCTACCGTGAATGCAGATTTAATTCTTCATGCATTCTAAAGCATATTCATATCCGTGTTCCACATAAGCGTTTTCAGTTATTTATGCACAGCAATTCTGGTTTTAAAAGTGCTCATATCATCATAGTAAACAATAGACTGGTCCAAGCAGCAAGCGTATTTCATTGGTTGCTACAATTTTATAAATAACAACTGTATATTACCAGTCGGAAGAAAACAGGGCTGGATATTTCATTCCCTGTTGGCTGACTGTAATCCAAACCTTCCACACTTTCTCAAATCCTTCTTGCCAATTTTTTTATATATATATATATATATATATATATATATATAATAACAAATTTCATAACTGATACTACGTAGAAAGTATCCCTGATACCACAGGGTGCGAGTAACCGCTAAAACACAGATTCTTCTCTCCCAGAACAGAGCAATTGCCACCCCAAATCAAGGTGTATGGGACATGAGAGGAAAGCAGTTCTACAATGGCATTGAGATTAAAGTCTGGGCCATCGCCTGTTTTGCTCCACAAAAACAGTGCAGAGAAGAAGTGCTAAAGTAAGTAGAGGCTGGATGTGAGTGATGCTTCCTATGTGCAAGACCGGAGAAGGCTGCAAGTCAGAGATATTCCTTGCGTATAAGCAGGAAAGCACGTTGGGTGTGAGCAACACAGAGGCTATTTCTATTGGCAAGCTGGTATGTGGTGGTACAGGTGCTGTATAATACAGAACGGTGAATAGCTGGTAAAATGTATATCTTGATGGCCATGAGGCGCTTTGCTTGCCATTGTGTCGAGGTACTACTTTATTATCAAGTCCCACTCCAAGTCCGGTTAAATATTGACGGATCAGACACAGAAGGAGAACACAGAAAACCAGAACAAGCAGAAAGCAAATAAGCACAAGAGAATGGATGCAGGATATACCACAACAAGGGCCAAAGCCTCATAAGCATAAGCCAGATGTAGGAGGGATGTGATTGATACCATGTGCAAAGAAGGGTAACTTGTTCATTTAGCGTTTGCCTTCTTTAGCAGTGCTCATAGGTGGATAGCTCTACAATCCCGTTTTACAGCGCTGTACAACGATGGCGCTATTAAAAACAATATGGTAGTTGGAGGTTAATGGAATAAATACACAGTACCTAAACATATTTATAAGTGTTAGTAATGTATATGCCACAGTGCAATAGTAATATACACACATTTTCATTTTTTAAATTATTTTTATTTATCAGTTATCATGAAAAAGGCCATATAACACTTAGGCTGTCCACATAACCATCCAAGTGAAAATCACTACTGTCACATATCAATTACTAACAATAGCAATAATAACAAACCGACAGCCACAAGCTAACTACTAAATAAACTCCACACGGTAGCATCCGCAAAGTAAGAAAAAGCAAATTCACATAGGGAGCAGTGGCCAGTGTAACACTAACTTATGTGCAGCCTTTACCCTCCAAATGAGATCTCCCATCTCATTCCAAAATAGTCTGCATGTAAACCCTATCACGATGCTGTGAGGTCACTGCAATGTTAAATCAGCATTAATATGTAGTGTTTTATTCAATCTGAAGATAAACTAGAGTATAAAATGCAATGTTGGTCATGTAAGAAAATGATCACTGGCTCGATTCAGCCACTTTAACCCAACTCCCACACATCCACAGTTCACTTGAGGGATAAGGGAGAGAAGGACATTATTCTGAATAGTAATCACCCTAAGTAGGTAACTACATTAATGGATTACACCGTTCATTATCATCCCATAGATGCTTATACACAGACAGTGTGCATACTTACAAACCAGCGATTTGGTTGCAAGCCTATTGTAAATCCTGTGGATTTTTTTTCTACTCTTCTAGGAACTTCACAGACCAGCTTCGTAAGATTTCCAAGGACGCGGGAATGCCCATCCAAGGCCAACCGTGCTTCTGTAAATATGCTCAGGGTGCTGATAGTGTGGAACCCATGTTCAGACACCTCAAAAACACGTATTCCGGGCTCCAGCTCATCATTGTCATCCTGCCAGGAAAAACTCCTGTGTATGGTAGGGAAAAAAAAGCATTTTATGTGCAATATTCTATTTCCAAATAAATCACTACAACCCTCACTATGATCACATCACATAAACAGCGCCGAAAGCGCCAACGTTTATCTGTGTATTGCAGCCAACTACTCTAATAACTCAAAGTTCCATTAATTCGTTTTGATGCTGTCTTCTAGTAGTTTTCTTTTGTTAATGTTGGAAGATCATGGTCTACAAGGCAAGGCATGTCATGTGTGGTGTCCTCTTTCTAGCTGAAGTAAAACGTGTTGGTGACACACTCCTAGGGATGGCCACTCAGTGTGTGCAAGTAAAGAACGTTGTCAAGACCTCTCCTCAGACTCTCAGCAACCTCTGTCTGAAAATCAATGTCAAGCTGGGTGGGATCAACAACATTTTAGTGCCTCATCAACGGTATGTTTGGGCATGAGAGGTCGCTGGGTGACCAAGCCTCAAAGGACATTTTGCAATTGCTTGCAGCAACGTTACATAATGTTCATCTTCATTTTTTTGATGTCAAAACTTTTCAAAATGTTCAAAAATTGGATAATAAGTACCAGTTTCCAAGAAGTGTACTTTTTGTCTGCATGTATTATATACAAGAATATATATTATAATAATATACCAAAATGTGTGTGTATATAAAACTCCACAGTAAATAAATTAAATCATTTCAGATACTGTATCTGAGCCAAAGGTATGTAAGATGATGCTTTTTCTTGGCCCCCTCTTTTTGGCAGCTCTGCTGTCTTCCAGCAGCCAGTAATCTTCCTTGGAGCGGATGTCACACATCCACCAGCTGGGGATGGAAAGAAACCCTCGATTACGGCGGTGAGAAATTAGTAGATATGTATGTGATACAGAAATTTAAAAAGAGTAGCTCCGGATCCATATTTTGTGTTTCTTATACAATGCAGAGAAATAATGGGATAACTATTCCTCCTATTTCCTAATATGTGTTGGGTATCGCCCTCCAGTTTAATGGCATATTTTGAAAGGGCGTTAGAGGTGTTGAAATACATTTTAATATAAGACATCCAGTCTTATATTCTATAAGACATCCATTCTTCTAAAAGGATCAGGACACAAATTCTGCACCTGAGGTTTGCGCCAAGAACGGTGACGTTTTAAATGATCTTACAGAGGGACACTTGTTTCTTGTGCAGTGTTACATTGAAGAGTTATAATTGTGTAAATGAGTGGGCTCTAACACGTGTAAAATGTTCTCGTGTGTAATATGATGTTTGCTTGTATAAAACAGCAAGGTTTATGTAACATTACTGTAGTGTTTTTTTATTGTGCGCTCATGTACCCTATTCATAAGGGGTGCAAGTGTAGTATCTGTTTTCAGTATGGTTCAGATTATTCAATACAATAAACATAATTAGATAGAATTGTCTGGAGATGAGGAGGACTTGGTTCATATCTTGTGTGGGTTTTAGTGAGTGTACAGAATCTAGTAGCCAGGGCTTGTTAAGCATGAATGTTTGACACTTGTTACAGGTTGTAGGTAGTATGGATGCCCACCCCAGCCGGTACTGTGCTACTGTAAGAGTACAGCGCCCCCGGCAGGAAATCATTGAGGACTTGTCCTACATGGTACGAGAGCTCCTCATCCAGTTCTACAAATCAACACGCTTTAAGCCAACACGGATCATCTTCTATCGAGATGGGGTTCCAGAAGGACAGCTACCGCAGGTAACCAGGGGACGGACTAGTACTTGCCAACACTAGTCCTTAAGGATCGCATGCTCTTAAAGTTTCTTAGTTCAGAAGTAGTTACTTTGACTTGCAGACTTCATGAATCTAACATGAACTGCTTAAATATTTTAAGACTGTGAACTAAAATGTTTTGGTTAGGTGGTGGCAAAAAACCCCAAAACTTGTAGATGTTAAACCTGTCATCATTTTTTTAAAACTTTTATCTAGATTCTGCACTATGAGTTGCTAGCAATTCGGGATGCATGCATCAAATTGGAGAAGGACTATCAGCCGGGCATTACTTACATTGTTGTTCAAAAGCGCCACCACACACGTCTCTTCTGTGCTGACCGCAGCGAGAGGGTGAGAATTGAGAAACCGCAGATTATATCTCATAATATATTCTATATGGTTACTTGTGTGTACATCTTTTGCAGCTGTAGGGCATACTTAATTTTTGGAAACAAAGTATGGTAAATTGTAACAATTTAAAGTATCTTCCAAGGGTTTTGTGTATATATATATATATATATATATATATGATTCAGTCTCTGAAGCGCATTGCTCGTCTTTAGCAGGACTGGCTGAATCAATTATTGATTTTATGCTCAACACTGGGGATATTGTTCGTATGAAGTTTTTGATGAAAGAATCTTTAGGGTCTGTTTTGCAGCACCTTAAACAGCAGGACTGATAAAGTACTGCTGAACCATCCTCTTAATACATATAACAGTACCTGCAGTCTTACTTTACCTGTGTTCTTTTTAACAGATTGGCAAAAGCGGAAACATACCAGCAGGAACAACGGTTGACACCAACATTACCCACCCGTTTGAGTTTGACTTTTATCTGTGCAGCCATGCGGGTATCCAGGTAACACCAAACTGAAACATGAAGCTCTTTTTTTTGTCGCAAAGGTTTATTCAATACACCAAGGGCTATATGTGAGTCAGTGAGGTGTATAATTGATCACTGGCTAAACTATGCATTACGGAGGGTCAGCTCAGCCCTTCTTTCAAGACAACCTCACTGGTGTTGGCCTTTCTTAATGTCTAGCTTTATCAAGTGCATAATTTATACTTATATCAAGGAGTTGCTTTATTCACTCGCAGCTCATATTTTAGTGAATAAACCCCTGTGAGTTCCCCCCTGAGGAGGTACTATTCCAAACTGCTTCAGCTGGAGTGCGAGCATGGGAAAAAACTCATGACACTTTTATAATGTATTATATTATATATTGTAGTAGTACGTTTGTTGGCTTGCGAGATATAGAGATAAGATTGTTGGACCTTTTAAGTATCTGTTAACACGACTTAACATTGTTACTTTACAGGGCACCAGCCGACCCTCCCACTACTATGTCCTTTGGGATGACAACAGATTTACAGCTGATGAACTGCAAATCCTCACTTACCAGCTATGCCACACGTATGTGCGCTGCACACGCTCAGTCTCCATACCTGCACCTGCTTATTATGCTCGACTAGTTGCCTTCAGGGCAAGATACCATCTTGTGGACAAGGAGCATGACAGGTGAGTGTGGGTACATGTGTACTCTCTTCCTTCTGTATAAAATATTTTGAGTTAGCTGACCTTTGTATTTTATACCCATTTACAGTGGAGAAGGCAGTCACATTTCCGGACAAAGCAATGGGAGGGACCCGCAGGCCTTAGCAAAGGCAGTGCAAGTTCACCAAGACACACTGCGCACAATGTATTTTGCCTGATGGCCTTCCACAAGCCTACCTAGTGGATATCATCTGCAATTTGACTTACTTGTCCCATACAGTACCTCAGCAGGCCAGATGAATTTTTCACATGTGCTTGAATCCGACATATGTATGGGTACCTCAAAAAAACCTACAAGCCCAACAAAACCCTCTGGGGCCATCTTGGAGAAGAGAGTCGACCTGGATGTTTTTGTTTTGCATGTTGTGAAGGAAAGACCTAGAAGAAAGAGTGTTATTGGACAACCCCTCCAGTCCATGCGTATTCACACCTGGTGTTTTTTAGCAGGAATCCTCTGTGCGCCACGGCAAATTTTTATTCCTAGATGACTTGAAATGCAATACTACAGACAGAATAACCAAGGCTGTGAATTTGAGCCCTGCCCTCCTTTGGAGCTGGGACATATATTACAAGATATTTTGGGGGATGCGATGAGCAGTTCGCCTTAAATGAAAGAATTACATGTTTTGTTTTTGACCTTTCAAATTATGTAGTTCTAACGAGGTAATGTTGCAGAAATGGACTAAAATCTCCTTGTGGATGTTCCCTTACCATACCTTTCACACAAAGCTCTCCAGCACTTAGAATGCAACCAGCATATAGAATGCACATGGGATAGAATGGTGGAGAACCAATGCATTAGATTAATGTTCTCAGACTGGTGAGGGAGATTCTTACTCTAAATGTGAGGCAAAGTGAACCTGCAAAGTTTCTTGTTCTCATCTCTTTGTTTTTTTCCATTTTGTATTCATTCATCTGTTCCATCTTCTATTCATTGGTGCCAAATGTCCTGCTTCCTTTGAGAGAGATTGGAAGCTAGTTATTCAAAGCAATATGGTGGTACTCTTCAGTGATGACCTGACTTCTGCGTGCCTTCATATTGCAGAATGGTTGTTTGCCACAAATTTACTTAAAGAGAAGGAGACTAAATATTGTTACAATACCTGGTTAGAAGTGGTGGTAGAAAATCAGAATCAGAGCAAAGTGCCTTGAATCTACTTTAGTTGTGCAGAATGTAAGCAGTGGCACGAGGTAGAACCATCCAATTTTTTCTTTTGTAGATGTAGGCTGTAAGGCTTTGGGTTTTTTCCCTTTTCATTTGCCAACTCTACATGCCTATTGTGACAAGGAAGCACAACCTTCTACCATTTTCTATGTCCAAGCTCTGGCTATGTGTCTTGGTGTGTAATTGGAAGGTGTCAATTAGTTGGGGAGTGTGTGTGTTCCCGCCTATTTAAAAATGCTTTATCCAGTGCCAATCCATCATGTTGTGCCGGAGAATCTCTCACTATTTAGTGAGATTAACAGTATTTTATTTGGGTATTATAGTGTCTGGCTACCAACCGAGTGTACGGTAGTCACCATCTTGGCATGATCTAGAGAACTAGAGAATCTATAGTTTGGGAAGCGAGTACTTGGGTCAACTTAATTTAAACCAGAATTAACTTTTTGTTAAATCTCTGTGTTACCGGGCTAAATTTGATAACTGGTCATTAAACCAGCAGTCTTTCATGCTCTTGATATTAATGCTTATATTAGTAAGGGAGACATGTTCTACCATAGTATTGGGTGTGTGAGAGGTCATGGGCTGTAGTTTTCCCTTTTGCAGGATTTACTGTAAAATCGTGCTTAGCTATGCATACCTCCCAACTGTCCTATGGTCAGTGGGGATTAAGAGCCAGTTGGGGTGAGCTTTTAAGCGCCCCGGACCGACCCAGGGAGCTGTAACATGAATGAAGGTCAGTGTTGTATCAGTAGGTCTGTGTTTGGGAATAGGACACCTTGTTACCAGTAAATGCCCAATGGCAATAAGTATATTTTGCTGGACGGTTTGGATTGTATGAAAGATAGCAATTTTCTGTTTGGGCTGATGTAGGACGTTGTTAGACATACATATTTCAGATGCCATTGTTTGTAGCTTTTGTGCTCAGGAGCCATTTAAATGCATTGGACACTAAAACCCCGCATTGCTCCCCTACCACCATACTAAGCCCACCTCTGCGCATTAGTCACAAAGATAAATGCAACTGTTAATGATCCAATATAAATAGAATAACTACAAATGAAAGGGTGGTAGATTTTTAGTTTGGATCTGTCATAACAGATAGGTGTGCAGTGCATTCCAAAGCTCAATGTTACTTGCCCATGTGACAGCTTGGATAATTGGTCCTGAAACCTGTAATGAACATCGGGGGAAACCTGAATTACAGACTATACAGCATAGTCCTGGCACTTAGTTATCTTTGCGTGCTTTAAGTAACATTTAAATAAATCTGTGCAGTGAGTGATTATAAGACCAGTAGGGGCTGCAGTGAAAACAAGGGCAGAACCAGATTTGTCCTATTTAGTACAATGTGTGTTGTGTTGGATGGCAGAAATCTGTGTGGGTTTAAATTAACCTTCGCCAGAGTGATTCACCTTCCCTGCATCCAGAACCACTCCCTTTCACAACCTCTGTGGGAACAAGCTTGAGCCTAGTGAATGAAGCCTCGGGGGTTAACACCCTGGAAAGCGACACTAAAAAACAAAAGAAACAAATGGAGCAACCTGGGTGTGATAGAAATGCAGCGCTGTATGTCGTGGTAAATGAATACAAAGGTGGTGTGAGGCTAAGCCCACACATTATATCTATCTAGAATTTACTTTACAGGATTTACATTCATTTGTCTACTTACCAGATGGCACCCCAGCTGTTTTGGTCTTAAATTCCTTGGATAGTAGCCATAGGTGCTAAGAATTAAATGCTGCATTAGAATCATTCCTATACCTTTCCCAGAAATAATTCCTTAATCATATCTCAATTGGAATGCTTAGTGTGGACGCTTGTTAGGTGGCATAAAAGCAGGCATTGATTGTGGGGGTATTTGCTAAATTTCAACTACATGACTTTCTCCATTATGAAGGATCCAACCCCATTGAGCTTCTTCTGCAGGAATAGCTTGGATGATCTTGTCTAATGCATAGTTAAATCGGTGAGACTTCTCCAAACTCTCCTCACCAATGAATTGTGCGTTTTATAGGGCCTGGAGAAGCTTGCCAGTGCTGGCCTTTCATAATGAGCATACCTGGGAACTTCTCGGCTCTGGCTACCCGGAGCCTTCCCTTGCGGGACGCAGCCAGGACTGCACACTGGGCGGTCCCGCTGACGTCAGCGAGAAACACCCCCATTTAAAGGGAAAATGGGCAGGGAGAGGGGTGTGTCAAGACCCCGGAGAAGCAGTGCTCACCCGGCAATCTCCGGGTCAAACCTGGAGAGTTCCCAGGTAGATAATGAGCAGTAAAATGAGGTTGTTGAAAGCATAATTCATGCAAGCTCTCCGTACAACACTCACTTTACTGAATAAACAATAGTGTCTTTCCTCGAGAAATTGGAAAGCTTCCTAAATGTTTGTTTTTATGTAAACTTTTAGAGGAAAATCTCTAGTGTAAGCAGCCACCTTTACTTCCTGTTCTCTGGATCCCCATTCAGATATATACGTTAAGTTGCTGAAATGCATATAAACTGTGCTGAGAGCAAAAAGTTTGAGTAATAGTTTTGATAAATTATTATTTATCAAATATTATTAAGCAATAATTCATCTAATTTGCAGATTGCTTCTAGAACAAAAAGTCAGTGTCAAGAAAGAAAATGCTTTGTCTATTTTTCTTGTTGGGACTGCCTGTCTCAGCTACTTTGGAAATGAGGAAACAAACTCTACTTATTGTTACTATATTTCAATTCTCTCAAAAAGTCTGCGTAAGGGTGACCTCACGCAACTAGGGTTAAGTATAAAGGGCCATTCTGGTGCAAAGCAATAAGCGTACCGGTGAAGTCTTCCTTCCCCAGGTCAGTTTCTTCCTTCTCTGGTTAGAACAGCTGTGTTCTCTGACTTTCTGCTGTGTGGGGCTAGCGCTGCCCCTACAACCCCCCAGAAGAGGGATCATCCCCAGGTATGGGAATGAGTCTGACGTTACCATAGCAACCAGTTGACGCTTCCTGGTTCGACTTGCGTTGCACAAGAACTGCTTTTTATATATAAACCCAATTATACCTCTGTAAAAGAATTCACAGGACTTTTTCATTTCATACTAAGGCGTATTAAACCTGCGACACACACACACACACACACACATATGTAGTACCTTATAGTATACCATGTAGTGAGTGCAAACAATTTTACTTTTCTCTTCAGGCCAATAGCTAGAATGCTGCAAGTGTGAAAATGTGTAATCGGGGCAAATAACAAGAAACGGGGTTTAGTTTGAGGGTGAGAAAAGATTTGCACTTAGTCCATCTGTCAGTATGAAATAGATGGACTTAGTTTTAGCGATTATGTAAATAAAGAGCACACATCCATTTCACTTTATTTTTGGCATGCACGATCGAAAAAACTGGCATTACTAGAAAAAAAAAAAGCGATAGAGTATTTTATTTTTGTTAAGCTTGTATGTTTCTATTTTCCTACCCTCAATATATCACTTTGTGAAAACTGTATAATATCTATATTAACGGAGTTCTGATGACTAGATGAGAGATAGCTGAATATGACGTATGTGTTAATCAAGTGCACTAGTGAGTATGCCTAAAATCAGTTTCGGGTGTTTTTGTGAAGCTGTAATGAATCTGCAGGACAATAGTCTAAGGCAGGGGTGTCCAAACTGCGGCCCTCCAGCTGCTGCAGGACTACATCTCCCATAATGCTCTTTCAGCTAAGGGGCTGGCTGAGGAGTATGGGAGATGTAGTCCTGCAGCAGCTGGAGGGCCGCAGTTTGGACACCCCTGGTCTAAGGGATCATCTATGGAACACGTCGGGTTCGATGTTCAGCAAGTAGCAATGGGTTATTTTGTAGTAAAACGATTTTTATATAAAGCAAAATAGTTATTGTAAATGAACGCATTTTAAAAGTATAATATAAATGCAAGTGCCCAATATGCCCTAGTTTTGCTGCCTTGATAAAAATGTTTCACTGTTAAGGCCATGAAAACCATGCGACTTGACAAGACCTCTAGGAGATTGTGGCAGTGTTTATGTTCAGTTGTAAGGCAAGTAATTTATTATTATTATTTCACATATTTATCTTAAAGGGACGGTGTGATCTGTGTATAAATCGGCCAAAAAAGGCTACTTTTTATGCAGCCGTATTGACCCTTTAATTGTCATAGGCTCAGCCTGCTTTTGTTTCATTTCATAAACTGGCATGAGGGATGAACCATGCTAACTGCTCTGTTCTAGTCTAGTCTAGTCTCCTCTGGGGTTTATTTAAATTTCACCTTATGTGCTTCGCTTTGTGTTACGAAGGGTCAACCCTGGTGAGCTTATCTGGCAATAAGGGCTATGCTGGGCCTGCTTAATGCATAATTAACATAGGTTGATTGCTGGAAAAGCGCACTGGCATTGGTGTTTCGTAATGTATCGTGAACACCTGCTGTAGTGATTAAAGCCACTTTAATTAATTCATCATTCATTAATTCATCATTCATTCATTCATGCATATTTACTTAGTGGTGCTATCCCTTGGAGGAATAGTGAGTGTTAAAACCTTTATTTTATAGTGCTGAACGATACAGCTTTCTCCATATACCAGGACCACCATATACCAGGATCACCAAACACTTTTTGTGAGACTGGCCTTATCAGACTGTGGAGTGATGCTTCATAGTCTGTTAAGACTAAAATAGATTGTATGTATTTTTATCGCTCCACAAACTACTCAATAATATAAAGTTATTTTCAAGAGGCAGAAATAATGTAGGGTAACACGTATGTATGAGAGAATTGGCTTTGGTGCTAACCTCCACAGTCGTGTCTGTGGCTTTTATAGAACTGTAAAGGATTGAGAAATCGGCAGTACAAATGTCACAAGTGGTACCTTTGGCATTGGTAGTCTCAGAATGGTCATACCTTTTCTAAATCATTGGTTCATAACTTGATCCTCAAGACTCACAAGTAATTTTGGACCTGGGTTTGTATGGATATGCCTGTTGGAACACAATGTGGATTATGTATAAAAAGAAGTGATTGGTGGAAAGTTTAAATGCTTGTCATATCACCATAGTAACTATGGAATGGTCCTATGAGCAGTGAGTTGCTACCTGATTGGAGCACTTTTTGTGTATAATCACTAATGATCCTCGGGGAGTGGGTTTAGAAACAACACAGGGAATGCAGGGTCTGCTTTCAATGTGTGTGCCATGGGATAGAATTAATGTGTATTTTGTCCCTTTTATTTTACCTGTAGAAAGCTTAGAACACATAAAGAGGCACCAGAACGCGGTGGAGTGGTATATATGCACAAAACTACACCAGCCTGTTATCTAGTGCCCATTGAATTGTATTAGATGTATATTCATTGTTTTATCACACAAACCAGACTGTTTATAATGTCAGTGATGTTTTTCTTAGTAATTGTTTTTTTTTATTATTATTATTCTAATCAACTGTTTTAACTTCTTGAGCATATCAGTGTTAACAAGTGAACTTGGCCTTGTGTAAACAATACATGCATGGGGTGATATTGCTGGGGAACAGTGATAAGATGTAGCACAGCAATAAAACACCTGTCTTTGGTGTGGTTAGCACATTAAAACATTGGGTTCAACCTTTGATGTAAATATAGATTTTCACCATTGATACCAGACCTTACCAGCAGAGCAGGAAGAATATGATTCCCTGTCATTCTGAAGGATCCTCTGGTGCTTCGTGGGGAGAACCTGAACACTGGCTCTATTGGTAATGCCTAGGAACTGACTGGAAATCTGTTATAGACCAGAGCTGGGTGACTTACATTCTGCAGTCAACCTTTTTCTGAACATCGTGAGACTAGGGCATGTCACCCAGCCTTGCATTAGACCCATTTTATACCTCTGTGGAGACCCACAATTGTTGGGCTGTATATACATATGCACACATGCTATCTTACATCGGTTTGCGTCTAAGTATAAGAAAGTTGTATTTTAAATACACAAAAATTGAAAGGTTGTTTGACCATTATAATTCCAAATCAGCGGCACAATTTTGTTTTTTTAACAAATTATTGGCTTATATTTTAATACAAACTAATAAGGGCATTCTATAATCTGAATGCAAACTGAAAAAAAAACTGCTGCTTGTACACGATTTGCAAACTGTTTATAAGATTGGTATGAATTAAAAACACTGTATTGATACTTGTTGTTTTTTTCCTTGTGTCAGTGATATTCCCAGATACTAGTTTTCATTTGTCTTCTGAGCTTATGAAGTGAAACTCATTTTAAACTCAATTAATTAATATAATTAAATGCATATTGTAATGATTGCAGTAACAAAAACATGAAACATAAAAATAATAATAAAAGTCGCTACTATCTCAGTTGCTGTCAGAGAGAGGGAGGTCATACAGTAAAACAAGAAAGCCCACACATTATTAATAAAAAATAGTTTATTTTTTAATACTTTTTTAAAACTATTGTTACCCATTAAGAGTAGTGACACATAACTGCATCTAACACTACCACTATCCGCTAACAGTACCCACGGCTTTAGACTTTCCCCAACCCCTAGGTATAATGACAAATCCCATGGGGAGGAGAGATGACAAAAATTACCCCCAAACTCAGGCAAAGAACTCCAGCAAAAACCATGTCATGGCCCCCCAGACTTGCCACCCCCGCCCAGACTTGCCAATCCACTCCCAGACTCCCTGGCGTCTAGTGGGGCCAGCGGGTGAACATCTGCGCAATGCGTGTAAAAAACCTCCGCTGCCGGCACTTACGCCGGGTCCTCTATGGTCGAGCACTGGAAGGTAATGTCATGCCAGTGCTCCGTTATAGAAGCCCTGGGCGTCGGACGATACGAATTGGGCATCCCTGCGCTAAACCCCGATTATAGGCCACACTCCCACTTTAAAGACTTAAAGTGGGGGGGGCAAAGTGCAGCCTATATTCGGGCAAATACGGTATGTATGTATATATATATATATATACATATATATATATATATATATATATATATATATACCGTATTTGCTCGATTATAAGACAAAGTTTTTTCCAGAGCAAATGCTCTGAAAAATACCCCTCGTCTTATAGGTCTGACTATGAGACTAAGATCCAGATCCCCCGCAGCGATGCATGGGACCTGGATCCTCCTGTGTTATGCCCCCCCCCCAACTTACCGGTGCTTCTGAGTTCCCGGTGCTTAGAGATCAGAGTTCCCCGCAACGGGGCGGCCGGGGAACTCTGACAGCCGGGGAAGGTCTGCGCGATGGACGCAGACAACCCCCGCTGCTAACTGCACCTCCTTACGGCTGCAGCGGAAGTTGTCTACGCGAATCGCGTAGAGCTCTACACGCTGCCCGGAATACGCACCGGGGACTCAGAAGCTCCGGTAAGTTTGGGGGAGGGAGTGTTAAATGGGGGGCATAAGGCATTTCTGGAGGCAGAGTGCTTGGTGAAATGCCTTTTAACCCCCTTAATGCCACTCTGCCTCCAAAAATGCCTGTTAACCCTCTATACGCCGCTCTGCCTCCTGAAATGCCTTATACCTCCCTATATACCGCTCTGCCCCATAATATGCCTTTTAACCCCCTAAATGCCAGAGTGGCATATAGGGGTATAGGGCATATCATGAGGCACAGTGGCATATAGGGAGTATAAGGCATTTCTGGGGCAGAGTGGCAAGCCAGGGGGCAGATGTGCATAACTGGGGGGGGCAGGTTGAAAAAAAAAAAGGAAATAAAAACAAAATATTTTTCTCAATCATAGCTTTTATTTAAAAAAAAATAGTTCACATAGTTTACATGAATTAACATTAACTGGTAAAACTTTTTTCCTATAGGGTCGTCTTATATTCAGGTTTTTTCTTTTTTCATAGATTAATATTCATAATATTATAATCAGGGTCGTCATGTATATATATACCTTTAAATGGCGTCGGTGGGAATTCCCGCTGACGTTAGAGGGCAGTCCTGGCCGCTTCATGCAAGGGAAGGTTCCGGGTAGCCGGAGCCCAGAAATTCCTAGGTATGGTAATACGGATTACAAACTAGTTGCAGATTATATACTCCTGACATTGTCCTCACCTCACTTGTTTCATACTCTAGGAGCCTTCTCAGATATCTTGGGATACAAAATTAATTGCTCAAAACGCAAAGCACTCAGCATCAACTAGCCTCCTCCGCTATTAGAGACCATCCGCCAGGGCTCTGCGTTCCAATGGTGACCAGCTACCATCAGATATCTAGGAGTAAACCTTACAGCTGATGTGACAAAGCTTTATCCAGCCAATTATCCCCAGACGATCGTGTCATTGAAGGCAGAAACAGGCAGTTGGTCCCCATACCAGATCTCTTGGCTAGGGAGAATAAATGCGGTTAAGTTGACTATAGTGTCTAGAATCCTCTACTTGCTTATTGCTTTGCCTATACTGCCCCCCCCCACAGACTGACCAGAAAAATGCACACTTCCCAAATGTTTAGCCCCCCCTCAACAAACCCATCCATAGGTAATATCACTGTACTCAGGGGATGTTATGGAACACATATTGAGGTGTGGGGGACACACACACAAAGAAATACTACCGCAAAAAAAGTGTATGAAAATACCAGACTTTTACCATTCACTCACTGCTTTCTTCTTCTTTCTTACTACCTCTGCCCTTTATCCCTATGTCTTTCTTTTCTCCATGTGCCCCAAATCTCTTTCCTGTTTCCGTGCCCCTTCTCTCCATCTCTTTCATTTCTTCCTCTGTCTTTTTCTTTCACCGTCTGCCACACCTTCTCCTCATCTCCTTTCTTTCTGCCTCCTTCTCTCCATCTGTTACCATTCACTCTCTACTTTCTTCTTCTGGTAGTAGCACAAGGTCTGTTTCTTCAGACCTCTGATTGAGCACTCCCACGCTGGGTGTGTGGCTTCCCTGCTGAGTGCTGACAAATGTCATATTCCGTGATGTCCCCAACAGGCTCTGCACCTGGGCAACACCCGCAACTGCCGCCATCCCAGGAAGTACAGAGACAAGCTCCCAAATCCCAGGACTGTCCAGGGAAAATTGGGACAGTTGAAAAGTATGCATTATCTGATTATTCTGGCAGAAATAAAATGTAAAAAAATTGTATTAAATAATAACTAGGCACTGTACTAGGGTGTAAAGAAGTAGAGAACTCTCTGCCCCAACACCTCGCAGTAGTAATTATTTAAAAATCTTATTTAGCCCTAGTGTTCTCAGAAAAGACACTTTCCTAAGCTTGAAGTACAACTACAACTATCCCGCTATGATGTTAACTTCACCTCACTGGATGTGCTTTGCAAACCACAAGTAGCTGTGGTTTACTCAGAGGGAACATTATGTCCCACAATTTCAATAAGCAAACAGGCTTGCTTATAAATTTCTGGGATTGGATGGTGCTCTGTGAGGTCCTCGGGTAAGAAGCCAAGCTTGTGATGCTTTTAATGACACGCTTAAAGTCTATCATTTTTTTTAACATAGTGAAAAAAGATGGAGCACTTACATCTGATAATAGACTTGTCCAACACAAGAGCTATAGTCTGATTAATGCTTTACTTTCCCAATCTAACTGTATTTATTTACATGTTGATTTCCTTTTCCCAGCATCTGTTGTAATGTTGCTAATAGTTGTTGATTGGTCCAAGCAGCCTTTGCAAGAGAATGTCAGAACAGGGTTTGATTGGATAATGCAGGCCCTGCTTCCATGAGACACAGATCATGGGGTTAACATTTAAAGTAAATGGGTTTGATTCGATGAACCATTTTAAATCCAGACTAATGAAATAAAAAGCCAAAGGAATTCTAAAATCCAGTTTAACTGGACTGGTAAGCAATTCAATTTCCAGGGCAGACAGTTAAATTGAGCTAACTGCTCAACCTTGAGTACTTTCCTCATAGCGAATTCAATCTTCAGTCTAAAAACCACTGCTTGTCTAAGCAGATCAAAACAAACATCTGGGTAGCCAATTGAGATAATGTTAATTGAAAAATTAAGATAATTAAGTCATAAATTGTGTCCAGAATCCCTTGATACAAAAAAATGAGATACTTGTATATTTAAAACTGTTTACTTTATCAACATACTTTGTGTGTGCGTATGTGTACACACACACACACACACACACACACACACACACAGCCATTCAATCTTGGGGTCACTTAGCTGTTTAATGGAAAACAAGGAAATCAGCTGTTTTCAGCTACAATAGTAACTTACAACTTTAACATTGTTGACATCCATTTGATGTTATTTTAATGGACAAAATTTGCTTTTCTTTCAAAAGCAAGTAACTGAAAGTTCACTTGTCAGACCTAATTAGAAACGAAAAATGTCAAGCAGCACTCGACAGTACAGGTTTTTTTTTTTTTTTTTTTTGGAAGCCCTAGGTGCGTGCTCCTTTGGTGCCGCATTCTGTGCACAAGGCAGCAGAAGCCAGACTACGATACCGAGTTCCCTCACGGAGAACTCGGACTAATTCCAACCCCATAGTTGGACTCCACTTAACCCAGATACAAAGTTTCAAAAGATGTTCGCCTAGATCAGCCAGGCGAAGCTCCTCCTGTAGTCACATGTTGCAGACAGTAAGAGCAGAAGTTGCATGGTCCTATGCTTGTAAGGTAAAGGCAGGGCTTGGAGGTACTGTGTCAGGATCCCTCAGCCAGAAACTGCAGGTAGTTAGTGTGTACAAGACATGTAGGTTGCCTCTGTATGAACACATATGATTGAGACTGTAAAGCATGTGTGCCCATACATGTCAGCGTAACAGCACAAGAGCAGAAGCAGCTTTCATGACAAATGTAAAGCTTTATTTTTATCCTGCCTTATCTGAGGGGTACTTGTGTGTGGATAGTCTCGCCTTGCATTATTGCCTCTGTGGCCCCCTTATTGTCCCTTTAAATAAGATTCCTAGGCTCCCAGGCGGAATTGTGCTGTGTCTGCCTAAGGCTGAAAAAGAATACCACATATTTAGAAAGGAAATGTAATCATACTGAGCAGCCATTGACTTGTTAATGCGCTGTATGTATGTGTATATATATTTATAATATACACATATATATATATATATATATATATATATATTATACATACTTTTCCGGGGGCTTGTACGTTTTGCTCCTGTGCCCCACTGTGTTCATCTGCTCCTGCAAAAGTGTGTAAAGTGCCCAGGTTGGATCAGAGGCACCAATAACCCTGTATTAGGTATCCAAATAGGGGGTCTGGTAAGGAACTGGGCTGACCCTAGAGATGGTGGGGTCAATGAGGCACAGCCACCCACCTTGCGATGCTAGTGTTTGGAGGAGTAGCAAAGGAGGAAATTCTTTTTCATCATCCAGGGCCAATAACGGCGCTCAAAGAATCTCCCCAACCGGCCTATACTCCCCGCAGCCCTCACAGGGCAGACACTTTCAGGAAGTATGGGCACCTATTCATGCTACCTCAATCTAAAGGTTAGAGGACCATCATGAGGTCCTTATCTCTTCCACCTCCATATAGGTGGCTCCCATCTTTATTCTAGCGCTATTTTAGGTAAGCACATTTACTGTAATTCCGTCACCTTTACCTCATTCGTGCAGCTTTTCATTTGAGCCTATACGTATCAGGTCCGCCTCACATTCGTTCGTTTTATTATACTACTCAATTATTACATTGTATTCATCTTCGTGGCTACGCTACATCATTGAATGCGACGGAATCACTATTCATATAGGCTTCTTAATTATTTAGCAGGTCTAATAAGGTATCCGGAGCGGAAGCAGAGGTATCCGGAAGTGATGCGTTATCCTGTATTACTGGTAGGAGTCTCCTCCTGGCAGTGGAGCGGCTGTTGCTAGCGTCATGTCCGGCCTAAGGGGGAGCGGGGAGGAGGGCAGACATCAGGGTCTAGCCCCTCCTCAGTAGTGAAGGAAGCTGGGGGGACCAGGCGCTGCAGGCGGCCACTGTTCCTGTTCCATCATCGAGGCGAAAAGAAGTGATAAAGGCTGACGTGGAAGGGGACACGGATTTTAAGCCAATCCCACTGGCTTTACGGGCTGGACCCCCCCCATCGTACCTGGCAGCAAATTATATTTTGGCCCCTCTAACTCAGATTGGGGAGCAAACCAGCCAATAACAGCTGGTCTCTCATTCGGATTTACACATCATCTGGCTCGTTGTTGGGGCTCAGACAGGTAACCGAAGCAGCCAATAAACGCAGAGGTTGCAGGGGGACAAGAGGAGTCTAGTCTACTGAAGGCGGGAATACAAGCTGCTCAGTGTTTCTGGGGGGTCTTTAGACGGACCGCTAGAAAATGGGTAGGTGACTCAGCCGATCACTAAGGCAACTGCTGCTCACTATTTAACTCTCCTACGCCTTCATTCCAGCTGCTGCTTAAATGTCACTTCACCTGGAACTACAGGTGTGAAAACAGGTCAGCCAATCGAGTAACAGCTCTGCACTAAAGGTGTGAGGACTGATCCAATCAGAAAAGAGCTCTCAGCACTTGGAGAGAATACACCAGCTTGTGTAGCCCATCAACTCCAGACATTTTGGTGTGTCTGGCTTGCTGAGTAAGGCTGCAGTTTAGGAGTGGGATATTAAAGACTTGTGTTGGGGGCAGTAGCCCCCAACTAGCCACTGCATAACAGAAGCCCAAGGAGTGGCAGTGGCCCGGGGACCCACCATCCCTTCATCCCAAACCAGACAAGGAGCCACAGATCCGGGACAGCCGGACACTGACCTCCATGAATGGAAATCGGAACCACAGGTAAGATTAATGCCTCCTCCTTTAGTTAAAGGGATGCTGTGTTGTGAGTGTGGGAGTATCGGGCGATTGAGATCTTCGCTCCAGTAATCTAGTTTGTTTTCCTTGAGGAAGACCTAAGCTTTTGGGTCGAAACGTACGATGGCATTGTTTATATTTTGTTGGGACATTCTTTTGGAATACACATTGATTTCGATTACTTTCGAGTGTACACAGACTGTTTATGCGGTGCGAAGTTGTGATGTAAGGCAGTTAAATTTTACTGACAGAAGAGCATAGTCCAATCGGAGGACTAAAAGTGAGGGACTTTAAACATGCGTAGGATCAGGCATAAAGCGATGCTAAATCTGAGACGAGACCAAGGAATGATTAAGGTCTTTAATTCAGGAGAAATGGATGGACTGGATATTCCCAATGATTCTAATCTGCTGTCACATTCTATGGTTTGCGTTAAAACGTAGTTTATTTGACAGTTAAGATAAGAACTATTTGGCTCATCAATTCTGTACGATACTGTTGTTTGTGTTAAAAGTTTTAATAACCGTAAAAAAACACAGTATTCAGTTGAAAGTGAGAAAATGCTTCTTTTTGCGGTTGTGTTTTATGGAATTCTAGTTAGTGATAGAAGCACAGGGTTTACTGCATTCCAATAAGAAAAACTTTTTATCAGCAAAAGACCAAAATTATGTTTAGTTGGTAGTTATGAACGTAATAAAGAGGTAGCTAAATCAATTCTACTCATAGTGATCTACTTGATGAAGAGGTTAGTGGATTATTTAAATATATTCACCTAAAAAGTTGAGTTGTAAACATTTTGCGAACTTTTAGCAGATTCATATTTTTGATCCGGCTGTCACACCATCCTCAGTGATTCACATTAATGCAGTTTAATCCAAGAAACCTTATGTGTCAACCTTAAATGTCATGAGCAGAACCGCAAGTAAATAATGCTAAGATGTATCCAGATCAGATATATTTTATGTAGAATTTAGAAGACCCATGGGGTTAAATCCATGAGATTGATGTAAAGAGGAAGAATCCACAGCCATATATTTAAACACAATAAACAGTAGCCATGGCCATCCGACCCCCACATTTGTTCTTGCAGGAAGAAATACTTAATTACGGTATATAACAAATCAAATTTATGTGCTGTGTCACTACTCATTGTGATGTATCTGCTGCTGTCCAGTCATGTTAATAAATATATAAACAATACTGTTCAAAAGTTTGAGATCACTTAGAAATGTCTTTTTTCTTCCAAAGAAAAAGACATTTTGTCCATTAAAAAAATCTAATGGATCGGAAATGCAGCATAGACGTTGTTAATGTTGTAAATGAGTATTGTAGCTGGGAACAGCTTTTTTTATGGAATATCTTCATAGACGGATCAGCAACCATCCCCCTTTGTTCCAATGGCACGTTCTGCTCACTAATGCAGTTTGTGTTTGAAAGGCTAATTGATCGTTAGAAAACCCTTTGGTAATTATGTTAATCAGCTAGAATTTTTAGTGACCCCAAACTTTTGATCTCCCTATCTACAATGACCTTTATGGGGCAAAATGTTGTGCTATGAAAGTACCTATACCTCAGATAGTGAGACCTACGGCTATTGTAAACCACATGAATTGGTGGAAATTTTGTAAGAAGTGTTTTTGGGCTGAAAACTTTTTTTTCAACCCTTAAGGACCAGGGTGTTTTTTCAAACCTTTGTGACCAAGATTGTTTTAACATTTTTGTGGTACGCTGCTTAGCTGTAATTTTCTTCTTCGTCCATTAGTACACCCACACAAATTTTTATATTTTCTTCAGAACAAGAAGGGTTTTCTTCAAATACATTTTTTTATTATAACTTATTTATAAAAAACCTACTTGGTCGTTTCTGATATTTGTCCTGGGTTTAGAAATACTGAATGTTTTTGTTTTTTGGCAATTTGCAGGGCAGTAAGTAAAAAGTAGCTTTTTGCTCTTTTAAAACTTTTTTTTTTTTCCAAATGTGGTAATCCTGTCCCAATGTCTTATTTGGGAAGTCTTTGAAGTCGACTAATTTGCCCCGTAAAGCCATATATCTTTTGAAAACTAGACACCCCAAGGTATTTCAAATGCTGATACTTTAACACTTTCCATGCACTAATTCTACTACAAGCCTTTGTCAAATTTGTGGTAGTAATTATTTTTTTCTTCACACAAATTGTACTTCAGGTATAATTGTACAGCTCTTGGCAAATGTCATTTACCCTGATGGACATCAATGGATAATTTTGACACTATTTTTGTAGTTTAAAAAAAATATATATTTTACTAATCACATTGTGATAAGAAAGCTGGCTCGCATGGTTAAATCCAGTAGCTAAAGTTCTCGGGATTCTGGGAAACGTTTTGTTTTTTAATGGGAGCTTGTGACCGCTTTCTGGGATAGGTTTCATCATTGATCTCCTCCTAAACTTTCTTTAAATCAGGCGTCCGCCGCCATATTGTATATGGATCAGATTTTGTTGCGTAATCTCTGGGCGTGCATTACAATCACACCATTTAAGCGAAAAAGTGACCTTTGATCGCTTCCTAAGCTTATTTAATGCCGTAACGTGCCAGGCATGTCATCTGTCGTTAACCAACCATTTTTTTTCGTGACATGCCTGGCATGTCATTGATCATTAAAGGGTTAATAAAGGTTATTTGAGGTAGTTTGGGGGTATTTCCCCAGCTAATTGATCTTTAGTTGTCCCTGCACTGGAAATGATTTGATAACTTTTTTGCATGGGTGCCGTTCTTCCGGTTTCCTTAGCTTGTTGCTCAGAAACACCTGAGCTGGACTTAAATAGTAGATACAAGCCAAACTCACTACTTTGTTTCGTAAATATGTATAATTGGGGCTAGTTTGGAGCTTTTTCGTGTGTAATTTGTAAGCATAGCATTAGACTGCTTCATGCTGTGTGTCCAGCAGTCTCCCACAACGCACCATTGTTTTGTGATGTCTGGGTTATGAGTGTGCTTTTGAGCATAAATTGAATTACTAATTTACTGCAATAGCAGTTATGCCTTTTTCTTTTTTTCCTACGAAATCCAAGCACTCTGAGACAGGGCGGCTGAGGGTATATGAACAACAAATGACATGACCGGCACTTCAATCAGATGAGTGGAGTTAGGGTGAGACTGGTGGCTGTTTTTATAACTAGCCCCTGGTTTTCCAAGCAGTCATTTGTCAAACAGATGAAGATGAGTCATTAATAATATGGCCGAACGCCAGGTCAGAGCCAGAAGTTCACAGTGAAATGTTTACTATCATATCCTAAATCTATCAGAATACATCACGTTTGATTCCTGTGTAAGTGTATTCTATTGCCAATGAACACATCTTGTCGGGGTTTTTTTTTTTTTTGTCGTGGTTTGGGGTCTCTTAACTGACCAGTGTCCACGTCCAACTTTCAAAAACGGCGGCATCAGACTGACGTTGGCTTCTTCTACCTTACAGTTGTTCAAATAACCTGAAATCTCTGGAATGAGAGAACGTGTATAATACCAAAAAGTGGCCTTATACAGTCATGGTACTTATTAGTAGGCCCCCCACTGTCTTAGATGGTACAGAGGTCAACATAGATTGCCCTCAACCCAACTCTCCAGCGACTAATAAGCTTGAGTTCTTGTTGGACCACCTTGGTACTGCTTGACAGCTTTTAAACCTACTTGACCATTTTTTATTTAAACTCGTAAGATTTTTTTTAAAAAAATCCAGTAGTTTCAGAGAAATGTGCTTTTGTGGGATGTTCCCTCAGCAGATTTGCATATAGAATAGAGAAAAAGGTAATTGAATATAAGACAGCCGTCAGATGTAGTTGTTTGGCAGATGGGGAGAGAGTAGACCACTTTGTTTGGAGAGGAGTGTTATCCCATATTTACTGTCTCAGATACTTGTGTGTTCTGCTAATTAACTTCTTCTTCATTGTAAAAAGTAAGGGTTTTTGGTACAATAGAACCGTTTTCTTAAATGTCTTCAGGCTGTATTCTATTTACAGCAGTAGATTGGAGGGCCAGTTGCTGTTAAAGGTGCTGTTCCACCTACCCTGTTAAACCCAACGCTATTTATAAGTAAATGCGGCATTAGAAACATTATCCCTAGTACCAGACATTATTAAAACGATGCGAAACAAAAGCAGAGACTCATCATTTTTTTACATTTTATTTTAACCATAGAAACTGAAATATAAATCTTTTAGAGGTTTGTGGGAATAAAACTTTAGAAGAAAAAACAATCGAGTGACCGTTGTCCTAGTCTATTTGTTTAGCATACTAGGCAGTGCAAGTAATGTTTTGTCTGTGTGGAAAAGCAATGATCTGCAAGAGGACATTATCAGAAATGTTTAAACAGGCATGTCACGGGGCTCGCCGGCCTTTTTATTGCCACTGGCCAATATTTGAATAACTGCTATTGTTCCACAGCTGAGCTGTCAATGCAAACCTGGCTATTGTGCCTGGAGTTGGACATCGGCTATCATGGATGATGGAACTTGGAGACTGTCGATGACCACCTTTTTTGTTCTCGATCATATCTAGAACCTTAACAAAAAAACGACCCCATTCCTAGCCCGCCAAAAAAGCAGTGGCAGTGTAGTGAAACCTCGTATGGAGTACATGAAGTGTCTGCTTACCATTCTTATACAGATATACTTGGTTTACCCGATTATTTTGTTTTTTATTTAACCTTTTAAAAACTTTTACCCTACGACTGTTGCAAACGAGGGCATGTGATTTTAAAATGTGTGGCTGTAGATGCCTTGTTTGCATTTTTCCTTTTGGATTGATTTTTCTTTTGTATTTTATTACATTGTGAAACAAAAAAGCATCAGTTTGTATTATATTGTGTTTGCCTCCCGGAGCATAGATAAAGAAAAAAAAAGTGTGTGTTTCAAGTACAATTAAGATGTATCTGTATTTAAAGTGGCGCTTATGTTTTACCTTGAACAGTTTCTCATGCATTGTATTTCTATGAGATTAGGTTTAACTTTATTTCATTTTTATTTGGAAAAAGTTTTATATATATATATAATTTGTTCAATTTAAAGATACTTGTTATTAAATGAATAGGTTACTTTGAAGAATCATTAACAACTTATGCTATTCTAAGACCAAGATGAAAATTGTCAGAATATGATGTATTGCCCTTTTTTGTTTTGTTTTAAATCTGGCCATTCGTACCGTAACATGAATTTTGATTTTTCTTATTACTTTTGATGTAAATCCGATTTTGCTCAAAAATCTAGCAACAAATATCCTTTTTTTTCACTTTGATTTCACCTATTTGATTAGTTCCGCTTCCATTAGTGTATTCTAAGAAACGCAGCAACATCGGGAGGGCTACTTGTTGAATACTCCTGTTTTAGTACTCAAGTGGTTAGTTTTTCATCAACAGGAAATTGTTGAGGGTGGCTGGCAGTATCAATAAAGTATTTGATGACTTTCTTCAATAGCTTTAACTGAGATGTGTTTCTCCTGGCACATTTGTTTCCGCAAACATTCTGGTAGCCGCGATCTTTATAGATTATTAGAAATCTGGCTGTGTTTTCTATTGCATATCATTTCACATGTTAGGTGCAGTTGACCAAAAAGGATTATTTTTTTCCTTTTTCTGAAGATTTCATCAGAAAACCTTTACTATAAGAGAAATATGATTCACGAACGGATGAATGAGTCAGCAGCAGTCTCAACAGTTAGTCATTGGTAAATAATGGCCTGCTTAGGACCAACATTGTTCATTTAAGCACGCACTGTTAACAAGCGTGTCTCTGCCTTCTTGATGCCACGTTTCTTCAGTCTACAATAGCAATCCTGAAGCTACCCTGGTATCCCCTGTATCCCGCGCCGTTTGTGGCTGCTGACCGGTCAGATTTCATCAGTGAATTAAAAACTTCTACTTTGTTATATGACTATGTTATGGTCCGTCGTCTATGTGGTATTTTCTGCGAAGAAGGCTGGGCTAACGTTATGTATTTCACGGCTAAATACGTGTTAAGAAGGGCCTCACGTAACCAAAGCATCACGCAGGGCCAGCTCAGACCAACTTGCAAGAGAAGCTCTTTGGGGTTAGCCCTTGATAATGCATGGTGTATCTGGCTCCAGTAGACACTCTTTAGTGAATAGACTCCTTTATTCAATCCTCAAAGAAAAATATTTTTCTTTCCCCTATGAGATACCTCCCTTAAAAGTGAACAAGACACATGATGTGTGTGAAGCGCTCGCCTTGCGTGGAGCAAGTGGCAAATTGTATCATTTGTGGCCTTAGTGGGCCATTGTTCTTGTCGCCATCCTAAAAGTAGTGGCTGTATGCGGTTTCTGCAAAGCATGGCATGCAGAGCACTTGGTTCATTCTGGTTCACTGACTCCCCATTCTGAGCAGGAGGCATTTGAGGCCAGGATCAGGGAAAGTTCAGCTCGCTCTTGAAAGGCAAGGGGAAATGAACTGTGTATGTGTATGTATGGCGTGGGGGAGGGGTGGAAACTGGAGAGCTTTCCACCAGGATATTTTATCCACTGCCAGAGGCCCCTGGCAATGAACAGGTTACACATTGTATGGAAACACTTATAAATGTATGCCTATACAGTACTTGGAAATGCTGACATACATTAATATACACGTTTTAGTGTGTCAAGGACGTAGTGACGTGGGAGGGTATAATTAGGAGAATATTGGTTAATGGACACTTCGCGTTGTGTATTCTTTTTTTTTTCTGTTTATTATGTATGTTTAGTATTTGACATTAGCTGTGGAAGAAGCAGACTGTCTCATTTGCAACTAATGTGAAGTTTGTTTGAAGAATGACGTAGCGTGGGTTTTTCCACGTGGAACCTTATTACTGTAGACAAAAAAAAGAAATCGGTCAAGTTCATTTATGCTTATGCAGCTTAAGGAAAAAAGTAAAGTGTGAAGAGAACGTTTTGGATGTCAATACATGCAAAAACATCTTGTCCTGGACTTGTGGGTGATTACGGTGAACATCAAGCTGAGCAAAATTTCCTACTATTTGTGTACCAGCTACAGTTCCTCGCACAAGTGGGCGGAAAAAAACCCCTTTAGAAAAAGTGCTGGTGGTTTGATGTTTAGGTCTTTTCAGGAAATTCCAGCTTGCCTAAAACACATCAGGACCCCCGGATGATCTCATTTTTCAGTAATGTGTCCCATGTCCTAACCCAGATCTACAGCCTAGATCCTTAAATAACTACACGTAAAACTGGGGGCCGCTTCAGGGATTTTTTTTGTTGTTATTGTAATGATGCAGTCCCACACAGTGGTAGTAAAGTGAAACAGATTTTTGTAACTGGCAAGAAAATGACATCACTCTTTCAGGAAAAATAATTTATACTCGTGTCTATTTTACAACGTTAATTTCATTATAAGTCCTTGTCAATTCTCAACCCCCCGCCCTTTACTGCATAGTAAGCAAGAGATTTGTCCTGTTCAGTTTTAGAGGTAATTTTATTTTCCCCTCCCAATACTGATCTGTGGCAGGATTTTCTTTAGCTGTGAATGTGAGCGCACTCCACAGCCATTCATATTTTTCTCTTCTGTAACACGCTGGCCACTAGCTGCCTAATGACTGGACCATGGGAACTTTTGGTCGTATTGGCCAAGGTTTAAATTGCTTCTCTACCATTGGCATTTTGGCCAATCCAGCATGATTTGGCCAATTCCCACATTCTCAAACTTTTTTTTTTGTTATATAGAGAAATTATCTATAATCTAACATTTTAATATTAGAAGATTAAATGATTGCATGGGGAAGGAGCACACGAGGGGGTGTGTGTGTGTATGTATATATAAACATCTGGAGGGCAGAGTTAACCCCTTCAATCCCAGGGGTTTTTGGTACCTCAAGTCCCGGAGCTATTTTGCCATTTTTGTGATTATTCTCTTTTCCTGTGAATAGTGACCCATGTAAACTATATATTGTTTTTCAAGGAGAGAGCGAGCTTTCTTTTCATACTATAGTTAGATGATTAGCTGAAAATGTATTATGAGAAATTTAGTAAAAACTAGCGAAAATTTGGAAAAAAAAAACCACCTAATTTTCCCTCTGAATCCTCACGAAATTAGGTAAAGTGATGGAAAATCCCCTTCAAGTTTATCAATTCAGGTTTCCTGATTTCAGAAATACCTAATTTATATAGATTTTCCTTACTTTCCCAGCACTTATAGGGAACATACTATAAGGTGTACATTATTCGTAGAACTGTTAAGCCATAAGCATAACAAGTTTGGGGGTGTGAAACGGGGGCAGGAGGGTTATACTGTTTAGATGTATTAGGGCAATGGGATATAAGGTTTTATTTTGTATTTTTTTTTTATATATATTTTTTGTATTTTTTTTTTAAAATTTTTTTTTTAAATGGTTAGAAGTCTTCTTAGGGGCCTCTTGAACATGTTGTTAATGCCAGTGATGTCACTTATTTTATTGTTTTTTTTAAAAAAAATTATTGTTTTATTTTTTGGGTTTTTTTTGTTTTTTTTTGTGTTTCAGCGTGGGAGAAGAGTAAGAAACATGTTTTTTCACTCTCCTCCCTGCAATCCCCCTACACCGATCACACTGTGATCTCTATGCAAGTCCCCACAGACTTGCATAGAGATCACAGTGTCTGTGCCTCATCTGGGCGATCGGACAGACCCTGCAGGGGATATCCTGTCCTCCGATTAAATTCCGGGTGACGCCAGCAGTGATGCGACCCGGAAGGGATGAGATCGGACAGCCTGATCTCCCGTGTAGCAGCAGGGATGTGTCCCTGCTGCTGCAAGAAGGGCAGGACGTATCGGTATGTCCATAGGGGATTCTTGGGATGACCAAATATACACATAATCCCCACAAATGAAATCGTAGAGAGACATGATTATAACAACCATAATTAATTAGCCAGGATGGTTCGTGTGGACGGATCAGTAATAAAAGGAGACCATTAAAAACACATCCTCCCGTGTTCCTCCTCCCGTGTGTATTTTTTATATGTATAGCAGGGCTTGACAAATTTGTTGTGAATCTAGGCGCCAGCTAAAAAAGTTAGGAGACAGGATTTTTTTTAAAACTAACAGTTGGTCAGGAGTGATCTGATCATCATCAGCCCACTTACTAAACTCACAGCATTTGACCTGGAAGCACCCTGGACTTTCAGGTCAGTGCTGGTATTTGTTGTTGTTTGATTTATTTATTTATTTATTTTTTTACTCTTTCAATGCTGATGTTCCATTGGCGCACAGCATTGACTGATATTTATTCCCCATAAGCTTGCGGGGACAAATGTTAACCCCTGCAATGCCATGAATGTGTGGCATTGAAGGGGTTAACGCTGCACTGTCGCTCTCATGGAGCGATCAGGCAGCAGGGGAGGGTTGGGGCTGGTCTCCAGAAGAACCCTCTCCCCTGTCCCTGAAGCTACCTCTGGCAGCTGGGATGCTGCCATTGCAGGGAGGAGTGTCTGATGACTGCTGTAGGCTTCCATGTAGAGGACTGCACTGGGAGGCGGGACCCGCCAAAAAACGTGCGGGCGCGGGCGGTCTTGCTGGGGCTGCGGGCGGGAGCGGGCGGTCAGGCACTGTACCTGCGGGTCCCGGTAATCCCGTGCAGTCCCGCAAGGCTGCCTTCTTGCTGCTCCCTTACAGCGTCTCCTAGCTTGCTCTGCCCAGGAACAAAACGGAGTCACGTGATGTGACGTCACTTCCTGTGACTCCGCCTTGTTCCTGGGCGGAGCAAGAGAAGAGACGCCATGAGGGAACAACTCGAGGTCAGCCTCGCGGGACTGCGTGGGAAATCAGGTAAGGAGGCGGTCATGATTGGCCACAAATGTGGCGGGATTGGCCACAAATGTGGCGGGAGCGGGCGGGAGCGGAACACCCACATTGCGGGAGCGGGATTAAAAACCGCGGGAGCGGGATTAAAAAAGTAGTCCCGCGCAGGGCTCTACTTCCATGCCTACAGGAGTCATCAAAGGGCTTATGGAGGCTCGTATTTGCTGTTGCAGACCAGCAACAGCAAAAACGAGCCTCCATAACCCTCTTGATGACTCCACACATACACTTGGTTGGAATTTAGGAGCCAGACAAAAAATGTAGGAGGCATTTTTTATTTTTATTTTCAACAATACTAATTAACACACAAAGTAATGTAGAGTACCGCATCAGGATGCACTCCGTCAAGGCTGCCTTCTCATTGCTCGCACACAGCGTCTCTTCTCTTGTTCCGCCCAGGAACCCAGCGGAGTCACGTGAATTTACGCCACATGACTCTGCTCCGTTCCTGCTTCCCCTGGGCGGATCAAGAGAAGAGATGCTGTGTGCTAGCAAGGTGAAGTCAGCCTTGCGGGAGTGCGCGGGGAATCTGCGGTTCAAGTAAGGGATGGGGGAGTTTGTATGAATGAGTATGCGTAATTGAGAGAATGAGTATCTGTGAATGAGTGAATGATGTTTGCAGGAGCGGGCGGATTGGACACGTATGTTGTGGGAGTAGAACACACACTTTGCGGGAGCGGCCGGTAATTGTCAGAAATTCAAAAGGGAGCGCGATAAAGAAAACAGTCCCGCACAGGGCTTCTAATGTAATGTACTTACACCTATGCTAACACATACAATGTTCGCCTTTACCTTTGTTGGCTCAGGACATGCTCTTCGCAGCGCGCCAGGAAATTCCATCATATCCCCACGCTCAGACTCGGCGTGCTGGGGCCGAAGGGGTGCGGTATGACCTATTAGGGAGGAAAATCTCAAGTAGGTTCTAAGAGCAGGAATGAGTGCCTGCTGCCAGTCCATTTAGAGATATATATTTCTCATTTTGGTTTAAGCTCCTTTCCACATTTTATTTATTGTACAATTACAAATCCACTTGAAGCTGATTCAGACTGACCTTTCTAAGAGTGAGGAGGTAATAAGATGCAAATTCAATATGCTGATTCTGTCACTTTTTATTCAGCTGTTTCCATTGGGTAAAATAGTATCTTCCTTTTAAACCAAATGTCCGTAAAACATTAACAGTAACTAATTTAGTTATGCTAAAAGCTGTAATGCTGACTGTGACGGAAGCCTCCATCAGTGGGACCACTGGAGAGGCCTGACTGCCAGCCTCCTCCCTATTGACTACGGGCCCTGGGTTTGTAAAGACTTCTGTGGCTACCCCCAGCAGTATCATCTCATCACTGACTGAGGGGATTATCTCCAGCAGACAGCCAGGATCTGCCACCAGGGAGTGACCGCCATTGTTTTAATTTAATATCAGACTCCCCCACCACATGGTGCATTATTATGTTGTGTAAATCAGTCTCCCCCCCACCCAATGTATTGTTAATCCCGTTACTGCCCCTGTTGTCTCTGGGAGGCAGATTAAGGGGGCGGTTTGTGTCCCGATATCTTGTTTTATGTTAATGTTTGTTTTGCTGGATATATCCAGCTCTGTGTGTGAGAAATAAATCAGTCTTCGTTTGGTTTTACCCTACACTGAGTCTCGGCTAGTGACTGGGGAACCGGGGAAAGTGTGTTGTCCCAGGCTAAGGGAGCACAAGACAGCGGAGGTAGTCGGTCGGACTAGCCAGCTCCGTGACACTGACCATTCCTGCTGAATCTGGCGTTGGCCAAGGGGAAATTAACAGTACTAGTTGAAAAGGAACAGTCTCAGAGAGTCCTGTAATATGGCCTGCTGATAAACATGTTAAATATAATGTTGTTTTTGTTTCTTGTAGGACCCGTGGGGGCTCAGCCCTTTTTCATGGTGCCCAGACGGCCTGGCTATGGCACCATGGGCAAGCCCATCAAGCTGCTGGCCAACTGCTTCCAGGTGGAAATCCCAAAGATTGACGTCTACCTCTATGAGGTGGATATTAAGCCAGATAAATGTCCTCGAAGAGTCAACAGGTAACAGCTGATTTTCTTCTTGTGTGCTTTCTCGACTATCTAGGTATCTTCTTCAGGCATGTTATCTGTACATAAGAGACAAGAGACCTAGGTAGTTTCAATTTGCAATCAATTATATGTCCGTTAGCCAAAAAGTTTACCAAATGCATTTGTACCCGTTCATTAGCAAATTTCATCAACATGCGTTGTGAATGCTCACTTTTGTTTTTACTCACACTGTTACAATGCCACGACAGTTCACTTACAAACTATAACTTTTAGTATGTAACTTTGTTCCACACGAAGCCAACAGACCAGATTAATGTCTGTGAGATTTTTTAGAAAGTCATTGCAGTGCTGTTTGATTATCTACTGCTCCTTGTACTTTTAAATTGACAGATACATGATGGAGAAGTGACAGATGGCTTCTGTGCTTCACACACAGCCCAAAATATTGGAAATAAAACACTTGGAAATAACATCGACTGAAGCCTCTATTTTGCGTTGATGCTGTCAAAATGATTATTACTATGGGCTTGGCATACCTAGTTTTTCCTTGGCTTCCTTTTCAGAATTGTAACAAATTACACATTTTAAGAAATGCTCAGACCCGTTGTGAAACGGTTTCAATTTAATGTAACATATTAAAATATTACAACTGAAATCAATGAAATATTAGGTACAGTGTATGAGAGCCATTCATTTTCCACCCAAACGTGGTCACTAGTGCTGTTGAGTGGTGAATTTCACATGATTGATGTTTCTTAGTAACCAATTAAAGTATTCCACATATCATTTTCAAGGGAGGTTGTCGATTCCATGGTCCAGCATTTCAAAGTCACAATATTTGGAGACCGCCGACCAGTTTACGATGGCAAAAGGAGCCTCTACACAGCCAATCCTCTTCCTGTAGCGTCTACTGGGGTAAGGATGAACACAAAATACACAGAATCTCATGTCAGAGGAAATAAAGTAATATTTTGCAGAGTAAAAACGCAATTTTTTAAAAAACCTCAATAAACATTTTGTGTTATATGTGGAACATAATGATTTGGCTTATTCCAGCATAACCCCAAGTGTCAGAGATTGCTATGAAAGTGAAGTGAATGATAAAGCAGTAAATAAGTGTTATTTTTTTCTACATTTCCTCTGACAGAAAAAAAAAATTAACTCGCTGCTTTAAACCCCTTAAAGAGAGGTTTTACTTTTTTACATTGCTTTACGTAATGCAGTGTATATCCGAACAAAGCATAATCCTGTACTTCTAATAGCTAAACACTCTACATTATCACAGCAGTTAAGACCCTCCTTATGTGTGCTAAAGCAGGTTGGATAATGGGATGTAATGGCCAGGATAAGTTTTATGGAAAAACTTCCTTAAAGACATGCATACGCTACTCTTAAAGGGGCACGCCAGCATTTATATGCACTTTAATGCATATGATAGCTGCGTGGTCCCTTTACTTTTTTGTAGCGCCACCCTTGCAAATGCATGAGGGCTTTTCAGCACAATCTCCTTTTTTTTTATTTTTATTTTTTTTTTTGGGGGGGGCGACCTAGAAAGATTTAGAGGGCCACTGATGGCCTCCTAAACTGCAATTTTTAGAACCACCCTTGGTTGTATATTAAACCTCTCCTTCTCTTTGTAGGTGGATTTAGATGTAACCTTACCAGGAGAGGGCGGCAAAGACCGCCCCTTCAAAGTCTCAATCAAGTTTGTCTCTAGAATAAGCTGGCATTTGCTGCATGAAGTCCTAACAGGGCGATCTTTGCCTGAACCCCTGGAATTGGACAAGCCAATTAGCACTAATCCAGTCCACGCAGTTGATGTGGTGCTACGACATCTGCCCTCCATGAAGTAAGTAATGCTTATTTTTCATTACTTTATCTTTATGTATGTATATGTGTGTGTGTGTGTGTGTGTGTGTGTGTGTGTATATATATATATATATATATATATATATATATATATATATATATATATATATATATATATAAGGATTTGTTTGTTTTTACAGGTATGTGTATATATGTATATGTGTATATAATGTACCTGTAAAAACAAACAAAAAAAAATCCCTGAGTATTGCAGTATGCAATGATACCTTTTTATTGGACTAACGTGATATTTAAAAGACAGGCTTTCAAGAGTTTTGCTCTGTTGAGGTATGTAGCAATAGTAATTAACATGACATAAATTACTATTGCGTCAGACCTGAAGAAGAGAGGAAAACTTACACACACTTATATATATATACTGCCTATTCCCACCATGATGACCCTGCTGGCAGATCACATGGTGATCAGGATGCATAGTTCTCCAGCCTTTCTTTCCTGATGACACCCAGCAGTCTGCAACCTTGAATAATGCCTCTGTCTGATGATTCAGAAGCTATACCTTCCCTTGTACTGAGCACAGTTTGACTAAATTGTTAGCCCTTATATGGCCACTCCAGCTTTATATACTTTAATGCATATATATATATGTGTGGTGTGCCACAGATTGGCATGTGTGGGAGGGATATATTCCAGTAACTATAAATTCATACCTAACGTACGTTTTTAAAAGAAAACACAAAAATGACTACCACAAAGGGGGGGGGGGTCTAGTTTTCAAATGGTTTGATGGGGTTAAAATGAACTTACTGGCTTCAGAAGTCCCAATCAGAACATGGGCGCAGAATGACCAGATTTAAAAAAAAAAAATACAATAGCAATATGCTACTTGTACTTAATTCTATATAACTTTTTTAACTAAAAAAACATTGTTTATTTCTAAAATCATGACAAATGTTAGAGTATATTTATCAGGTTTTTTTTCCCATTAGATTTTGTAGATGAGTAAAAGTAAGAAAATGTGCCTTTTTTTCACCACATTTTTTCTATAGTAAATTGGATTATATGATCAAAATAATGGTATCTAAAGAAACCCCTTGAAAAACACTAAATGAGAGTGAAGAAAATTACAGCTAAACAGCAATACCGCAAAGCTGTTAAAACATCCATTATCGCAAAGGGTACAAATAAAACTGCAAGTTCATTGAGGGATTAATAATAATAATGGTTTCTTTCTATTGTTTTACAGGTACACCCCTGTAGGACGTTCCTTCTTCTCTGCGCCTGAAGGATATGACCATCCTCTAGGAGGAGGGAGAGAAGTATGGTTTGGTTTTCATCAGTCTGTTCGGCCTGCCATGTGGAAAATGATGCTAAATATTGATGGTAATTTTTAAAAATGTTATTGTTTCGTAGTGTTATATCCAGTAGAACCTCAGATGGTAGTACTGGTGGAAGTATGTGCAGTTTTAGACCTTCCTTTACACCATCCATTTAAAGTAGTCCAGTCTTTGCATTCCAGTGCTGTGATCCTTTCACTGAAGAAATAGTCTGCAGTAGAGCTGAATGTTTCAATTCCCTGATATCGCCATCAAGGGCTAAGCCCAGCGAGTTTCCTCTGCATGAAGGGCTCAGCTGCCCCCGCATAAAGCATCTCTAAATCAGCGACTTAAAAAACAAAAATTCCCCCACGTTTGCACTGAAAATGCAGACCTTGTACAGGAAGCCGCTCGTGTTCGTCCTTGAGAATATCGATCTAGCGATATTAGGGAGCTTTTTTGTTTTGTTTCAATCAACCAAACTTTGCTCAAGGCTTTATTGAGGAAATTCATCACACCTTTTATGTTTGAATTAGTGTGTTACCAACTTTGCACCAAGGTCTGTTAAAATAGTTCTATTTAGAGTTCTGGTATCCTCGCCCTTCCAGTTCTTTATAGCAAAACCATAAGTTATCCACCTCGCTGGTTTCCTTAGATACGGGAAGCTTTTTTTTTTAGTTAGGTATTTATTCTGCGCTATGTGTGCGTTGGTGTCTATAACTAGAAATTTTAAGTTGATGACGCATTTTTGCAAAATGGATGGATTGTATAGTTAATCTGCCTTGTATATTGGCAGTGCTTTGTAAGGTACAAAGGGTTACATGCAAAGCTGGTTTCATAAATTGTACATCAATTTGGCAATTCCTTGATTTTCGTGTTTAGAATTAAGAAAACATTTGTAGTGCTTGTATTCCATAAAATACTTCTGTAGATGCCTGTGGAGAAAGATGTGATTCCTAGTGGAACAAGCCAAATGGCAAGCGGTTTACGTAAATTAGAAGAATGGTCGAGAGTGTGGCAGCTGCAGTATAATGTTGATAAATTTAAAATAATCCACTTGGGCCTTAAGAATCCTAAAGCAGATTATAGCATTTGGGGTACTGTTCTGCCAGTGACAACAGAAGAAAGGGACTTCAGAGTAATTATTTCTGAGGACTTAAAGGTAAGGAAGGTGCTGGGTTGTATAGCTAGAGGCATTAAAAGCTGGTAGAGAGAGGTGGTTCTTCAGCTTTACAGAACTCTTGTCAGATCTCACCTAGAGCATTGTTACAGTTCTGGAGATCCCATCTCCAGAAGGATATTGAAATTATCCAGAAGACGGCTACTACAAACTATCAGGAAGGACTAAGAGCTCTCAGTATGTATAATTTGGAGGAAAGAAAAAAGAGGGGAAATATGATAGAAACATTTACATCTTAACAAAGTACAGGAAGAGGAACAAGAGGTCATAACATAAACCTAGAGGGTGAAAGGCTCCAATGTGTGAGCGGTTGTGGGGTCCACCTTTTAGGAATACTGTACAGCCACTATCTCTTATGCTATTGTTACACTTTGCATGGACCCTGCATTCTGATATGCATGGAAGATACATTAGTGTGCACCGCAGACAAGCACATCACATCTGCCACTTGTAACAGTGGGCTTGGGGATACTCGGCCTGCACACACCTGTCAGCCCCTCGTGTACTTTAATTATGGGGTTTAAGGTTCCATTTTATTTTTGCCGCCTACATGTATATTATCTTGCATCTTCTTTGTGTAGTGTTTTTTTTGGCAAAAAAAAACAAACAAAAAACCTCTACAGTTTGAGAAATAACAGTAATTGGAGACCCTGTGAAGCCTACTCAAGTCAAATAAGTGGCTGTGACTCACTCCAGCCCGGACAGTTTTTTTGTTTTTTTAGACACTGCTCTTGGCTAAGTGTCATCCAATTACTTGCCCCTGCATTCCTGAGTGTCTATTCATCCGGACTGTTTCATTCTCTCCATCCTAGTCATACTAGCATTCTCCTTGGTACTGGTCAAAGAAGAGTTTAAAACCCCTAAAATAAACCTGTTTCCAAATTCATTTTTACCTAAACGGGTTTTCTTGAGCCGGGGATTTATGTGTCTTCTAAACTGTTCTAGACCACGTAATTGTGCCAAAATAAGTATCATGGAGTGGCCTCTTGTTTTCTTGCAGCAGAAGGATTAGTAAAGGTCTAAAACTACATGCAAGAAACAAGCCTCTCATTTGTCACTTGCACACAGTTTTGTTGGAGTTTGTATTTTTGTAAAGACTTGTTTAATTCTTCTGCATTTAGTGAAATTCCAAAGTAGCAACGTAGTCTTGGCTTACTAAGGTATTGCCTCAGTCCAAAGAAATACCATTTTCCATGATACAGCCTTCTGATTCCATCTTTGTAGGTTAAGGTGAGTGTCATGTAGAGCCCTGCACGGAACTGCTTTTTAATCCCGCTCCTGCTGATTTTTTGCCCACTCCCGCGATGTGGGTGTTCCGCTCCCGCCACATTTGTGGTCAATCCTGCCGGCTCCCGCCACATTTGTGGCCAATCCCGCCCACCTCCTTACCTGAACTGCAGAGGTCCCGCAAGGCTGCCTTCTCGCTGCTCCCTCAATGTCTCTTCTCTTGCTCTGCCCAGGAACAAGGCGGAGTCACGGGAAGTGACGTCGCATCACGTGACTCTGTTTTGTTCCTGGGCGGAGCAAGACAGGAGTCGCTGTAAGGGAGCGGCGAGAAGACAGCCTTGCGGGACTGCACGGGATTACCGGGACTCCCAGGTACAGTGCCTGACCGCCCGCAGCACCAGCAAGACCCCCTGTGTCTGCAGGTTTTTTGGCGAGACCTGTGGGACCCGCCTCCCAATGCAGTCCTCTAGTGTCATGCATAAGCAATATGAGCATCTCCCCCTTCGATAGTGTCAATGCAGCAATACATTTCATTAATCATGTGAAATATAAATAATTTTGTACGCTTTTTAGGTCCAGATTCCAGAAGAAATTGTGTGTTTTTACAAATATTCATCCATTATAGGAAATACAACCATAGGCAGCAGAAACATAAGTGTCATCTGCTATTTAAAGGTTGTAGGGTTTGTAATCCAACCACTGTAGTGTCTGGGTTGCATAGCCCTGATCTACCATTCGCACAGCTGGTTTGCATTCATTGCACTGCATCATGAGCTGAAGTTGCAAGAAAAATAATAAAAAAGATGGCTTAAGGTAGACGTTTCAGGTGCACCATAACACGTAGAAATCTTAGACTACTATAACAAGTTAATGTGTTTAATCTGTGTGACTTCTCCTGGGATAACGTGCAAGTGTTTAAACTACATGAGCTCTTTTCCTTTTTTCTTTTCCCCCCTGCAGTTTCCGCCACTGCCTTTTACAAAGCACAACCCGTTATTCAGTTCATGTGTGAAGTTCTCGACATCCATAACATTGACGAACAACCCCGACCTCTGACCGATTCTCACCGGGTAAAATTCACCAAAGAGATCAAGGGTGAGTGTAGAGCGTTCGGGAGCATAGTGGATTAGCTCATGTACTCCAGTCACTGCTTTCCACACGTATTGCTCCTTTCCAGGAAAAAAGCAGGCCACTTGCTGTGTCCTCATCCACAAACGCAGCAGTGCCGCATCATTCTAATACGTGTATTGTGGGGTTGAAAGATCAGATACAATGTTTACTGGAACTATGATCATTAACCCCTTAATGACAAAGCCCGTACATGTACGGGCTCAAAATGCATTGTTTTCAATGGGTTTAGGGACCGCCCATTGTCCTTAAGGGGTTAAATTCGCTTCTCTAAGAAAGTCTGCCAATGTTTTGGGTGGGCATAAAATCTCTTTGTCTAGCGAGATTTATTTTATATACAAACACATTTGGAACGGTGATAACCAGTGATGGAATGCCATCTAGCGGGAAACACCATTACTTTCTACTTGTTCCTGTTGTATCTTTTCTGAGGCTTTTGACAATGAGAGAGGCCTTAACCCCAAGTCATTTGTAATGCCACATAAATTGTCATATAGTGACAAGCGTGATTTTTGCCCTGTTAAAATGTGTGCAATGCTGCTTTAATCTGTTTGCCTTCTTGTCGCTTTATTAACGTCTCCAAATTAAAAACATTTCATTTATTCCTAATCAATATATGTTTAGAATTGGCTACTGTATAATTCAAACCCCCCCACTCTCTTGTTAAACAGCTGCTAACTATTGCTCTGTGCAGTGAAAGCCATGAAACGTGCCTGCGCCGGTGTGCTTTAATAGCGTTAACACAATGTGATCTGTGTACACACAACACCCTTGGCCTTTCAGGCATTCTGGCTAATTGTACCCCATTGATGCTGCGCTGTATACTGTAGTACAGTAGAAATGAGCAATCCCATTGTGTGTCTGCATCCCCCACCATGCTGCTGGTATGAGTGCTTTGTGTCATGTATGTGTGTTTGCCGGTGACACGTTATTGTATGCTTGGCACAGGTCTGAAGGTTGAAGTGACTCATTGTGGAACAATGAGGCGGAAATACCGTGTTTGCAATGTGACGAGGAGGCCTGCCAGCCATCAAACGTAAGGTCCAACTTCATTCAGTGCCCTTCATTGTTTGCCCAAACTCGCCGTGGCTGACGTGTTACGTTAATTCACTGGCAACCGCTCAATTTAACCGCTCTGGAATACTGCAATGTCTTGGACAATTATACACTGCTGTATTCAACTCAGATGGGTGTCATTTAATGAGACCCCCTTAGCACTGTCACTAAAATATTTTTGTAATGTATGCAAATCTGCCGTATGACTGCATAGGGGGGTCCAAACCGAAGACACTCTTTCTTACAAGGTACAAAGCCCTATTGAATGAATTATCATTAACTATTTCAGCAGTGGTGTTTTTCCATGTCCTCTGTGTTTATTAATTTCCTTCTCCCCCCCCCCCAACAGCTTCCCCTTACAGTTGGAGAATGGACAGACCGTTGAAAGGACGGTCGCTCAGTACTTTAGGGAAAAGTACAACCTCCAGCTAAAGTACCCTCATTTGCCCTGCCTGCAAGTTGGTCAGGAGCAGAAACACACATACCTGCCTCTTGAAGTAAGTAATACGTGTGCGTTAGCAGTACTCATTCAACCGGATTTCCTTTTAAGGTCTCCTTAAAATTTATAGAACACTAGCAGATTCTGTAGCGCTATTACAATAGGGGAAATTGGCGATAACATAAAAATGTACAGTAACATCAACACACCAAAGACATACTGATACAAAACGAGAAAAGGACCCTGCTCTTGTGATATTACAATCTATTAAAAGGTTTTAAGTGGTTAAGAAAAAAAAAAAGAAATGGACAGGCTGAGGAAAATGAGGAAAAGTAAATGGCCTTGGAGACCTTAAAAGTGGCTAGAACAGATTCACGAGGAGGACAGATTTTTTATTTCTTGGGTTCTTAGAACATTAGAATACGAATCTGGGAAAACGAGATAGGGAATTCCAGAGAATAGGTGCAGCACAAGTAAAATCCTGGATATGCAAATGGGAACAAGTGGCAAGTTGTTTTAAAACAAAAAGAGTGGTTAGGGGAGTATTTGGTAATAAAAGCATGGGTATAAGAGTAGACAAAATCATCGCTCCTGGCAGTACCCGCAGCCAAAAGTGGCCAATAAGTATACATGTGTTTATATGCTGTAGGCTGCTTCGCCTATCACTCTAAATCCGGCATGTCAATCTGGGTCAGACACATTATGACTGCCACATTATCACATGTTAACTGTAACTACCTTTCACAAATGCTTGCTATACTATGTGATACTGAACACATTTTGGTAGTGTTTAATACTGTCTGTTTATCTACAGGTTTGTAACATAGTGGCCGGCCAGCGATGCATCAAAAAGCTGACTGACAATCAGACCTCCACCATGATCAAAGCCACCGCCAGGTCTGCCCCAGACAGGCAGGAGGAGATCAGCCGACTGGTGAGGGATCAGGGAATTGACATACAACAACATAGTAGAATGTACATACACTTAAAAATAAAAAATACTAACTGCATTCAACCATTGTTCTCTTTTAACCCCGTTCAGCATTAAAGCAGATTGGTATTTGTGTGTTGAAATAAGGTAAACCCTAAATGCACAGTTGATAAAATGTAATAACTATATGTATCACATGGCCACTGCAAGCTAAAGATATTTATTTCACCAAGCCTATGGTCAGAAAAAGGTACCAGGTGCTCTGCAGTGCTTACAGCAGATCCACATGTACTATTTTCATATACCTAGTTTGGGATCTGCAAAAAGTGCAGGTGACCGATCACTTTGTGATCAGTACAATATAACTGATTAAGAGCAAGTGGAGGCTCTTTTAACAATGTGATCCTAAATAACTAACTAAAGAACATATACTTTTAGGACCGGTATGAGAAATTAATCTTTCACTTAAGTCATTTTTAAACAAATCTTGCATGTTGCCTATGTATTACAAAATGTAAATCATTCTAATAACACTTTATTATTATTTTTTTTACAACAATTCAACAAATAGAATAAGATAGTTTGTTGAGAAATGTTTCTACCAGATATAAATTAAAATATATTTTTTTATGATAAAATACATACCAGAATTGTTTGATATCAAATGAGCTTCAATGGATTTGTCATAAACCTTGAACCAGGTATGGGATAAACTGGTGTGTCGGGCTGTGTGCTGGCTTCTCCTAATTCTTATCTTCTTTCCAGGTTAGAAGTGCAAATTATGATGCTGACCCGTTTGTTCAGGAGTTTCAGTTTAAAGTGCGAGATGAAATGGCCCACGTGACTGGAAGAGTACTTCCTGCTCCCATGTTACAGTACGGTGGGAGGGTATGTGACACTTCTGATAACATTTTTCCCACTGAAGGGGTGAGTGGCACCCTATGCAAATCTTCAATGGTCTCTTGCAATGTGTATGAAAGCAAGTTGCATCCACACATCCAAACACCCAAAACCTTTTCAACACACACAAAATGTTGAGCACAGAGCCCAAATTAAAACAAAGGCTTTCAAATTTGGTCTTAACGTATCATCTTTCCTTGTACATCCTCCAATTTGAGTTGAAAATGTTGAGCTTTTGACCACCATTGGCTTTGATCATGGTGGAGGTCTAGCATTCGCTTCCCCTTCTCTGCATGTTCCTGTGTGCATTGGCTCTAATTTTTTTCCGTTATTAGGAATGCTGATTCCATGCTTAGGTTTACAGCACCCACTTTCTAAGTACACTCCAGATTATGGAGATGTTGCATTAATTAAGAGATTTGTCCAAAAACGATCCTTCACAATATTTGCGACTAGTCCATGCTGACACAATAGATTCGCTTTGGGTACCCTTTCTAAGTCTGACACCCAGGCTTACGAGATTTGTCGGAGGATAAGATTTCCGGTTTAGTGCAGTACGGTAGAGGGTGACTTACAACATTTCCCCCATGTTTCTCTCTGTTAATTACTTGTATGCATTGCACTGATCCTACAATGTGCCGCAGGCTGCCATTGAGATATTTTGCACTTAGTCTTTCACTGTTTGTTACAACGGCCATCTGTCCTAAAGCATTCTGTACAAACATTAACAGATAATATCGCTCGTGGATTTTCCTCAGCACATTCACTAATTCACTAAATTCTCTCGAAATGTTATTTTTAAGACAGAGTGGTTACAATGATGTACTGTAGTAGTTTACTAACCAGCTTCATAAGAGTTGTTGGGCTTCCTTCATAGTCGATGAAAGTAAGCTTGCAAGTCGGTCTGTCGGTACTAGTATGCATGTATTGTTAGAAGCCCTGCAAAAATTGTTGCCGCTATGTGAATAAAAGTTAATAATAATACAAAAGTTAGTTGAGGCTGCAGTTATGGTATACACAATACATTTCAGAATCTTCTCATAGACTAAACTGACTGATTTTAAGATCGGTTTTGTCTTGCGTTTGGGTAAAATAATTTAAGTCTCAAATTTTGAACTGTGACTGGTTAAAATCAGGGGAATAATGTTCAACTTAAACTATTAAATAAGTAAACTAAAGCATAAAAACAGCACTAGAAATAATGCCAGTTTGTAAGAAATGTTTACTTAAATCATAGAACAAATGTATTCTCTGAGTATGAATTTATTTTCTTTTTTTTTTCCTTCTGCTTTTGTAAATTTTGAAATAACTGAAGTTGTATAGAATATTTGTATTAGAAGTTTAAAGCCTTATGTAGTGGTCACAAATAGATGGTTTTGTTTTGTAAATGAATGATGAAAAGCATGGTGAAAGCATTTGCCTCCTGTTTAACGGTGCCATTCTTGTTTTCTCTTCCATGTGGAAACCTCCTTCCCTCGTGAAGAATCGTACTGTAGCAACTCCAAGCCATGGGGTGTGGGATATGCGGGGAAAACAGTTCCACACTGGTGTGGAAATAAAAATGTGGGCTATCGCATGTTTTGCAACACAGAGGCAGTGCAGAGAAGAAATTTTGAAGTAAGAAACTTTTTTCCTTTTTCTTTTTGGGCTTCAAACATTTTACGTTTGAATGAGAAAGAAGGAGCCAATTTGTGATAATCTGTTGAAAAGCAAAAAAGATAAAATTACCAGCCTGCCTATGTTGTAACGCAAAATAAATGTTCTATTTGATTGATTGACAGAAAGCTGCATATATCTTGGCTGTCCCATATACATCCCATATACATCCATACATCTATTATATCCAATAAGTCATCCTGCACATTGTAATAATAAAACAATGAGCACATCAATTGTTGTGTGTATATTTTAACATAGATTTCTAAATCCACCCTTCTGCGCTATGATTCAGCCCCTTGTGTCCTGAAATCTAGATTAACTCTGGGTTCTGTTTTGAGGTAGATATGCAGTATCTGAGAAGACCTTTTGCAAAGCCGCCTGTACTTAACCCTGCAACAACCATTGTCTTTTCTGCCGTGGGTGCGATGTGGTGTGTGGTCTTTACTATCGCCTGGCTTGGTTTTTCATGTGAATATTTATATTTACAATGTGTCTCTTTTCTACTGAAAAGTACAGTGATAGTTCTTTGTGTGCACATAACAGTAAAGAATTAAATACAATTCATCATTTGTGTTTGCATCAATAACTGGGCACGGTCTTATAATATCTTTTGGAATTCACGTATTACGGAAAAATTTCATTTTTTAAACAAAATGTATTTTACGTAGGGCATTTACAGACCAGCTTCGTAAGATTTCCAAGGACGCGGGAATGCCCATCCAAGGCCAACCGTGCTTCTGTAAATATGCTCAGGGTGCTGATAGTGTGGAACCCATGTTCAGACACCTCAAAAACACGTATTCCGGGCTCCAGCTCATCATTGTCATCCTGCCAGGAAAAACTCCTGTGTATGGTAAGTACACCGCGTGTAGTCTCCACATAAAGCAGGGCAGTTTTTGTCAATGATTCTGCCCCTGTCATGTGACATGAGTATAAATGTGGTTCTTATTTAGCAAATATTCTCTGAGTGGGAGTTTAAAGTCTTCATATGGTTATTTTTCACTATCTGTTTCCTCTGGTCTGGAACTTCCCATGTGTTGTAAGTTATTGTGTTGTGGAAGTAGTATTGAATTTTGGAATAGGACATTAGTACTGGAACTTGTGCAATCACAGTGTATATCCATCGGGAACTACATATAAAAATGATTCTGATGCAAAGTTTTGAAAGTGATCGTATCAAAGCAGTGTCCCTTTAAATATGACCAATAACCACCAAAGTTAATGCACAGTAAGGCATTTCTTTGCTCCTACATTTTAAGCTTCCCGAAAGGATGAAAAAGATTGAGGAAATCTTTTTGCTTTTGCCCTATTGGCTAAATCTATGCATTGTTTTGCAGCCGAGGTAAAGCGCGTTGGGGACACATTGCTGGGAATGGCCACACAGTGCGTTCAAGTAAAGAATGTAATAAAAACTTCTCCTCAAACCCTCTCAAACCTGTGCCTAAAAATTAACGTCAAACTGGGAGGGATTAACAATATATTGGTACCGCACCAACGGTAAGTGGCCAAATATTGATACATTGATAAATTACCTGTCAAGTGCGCATTGTCTAGAATAAGTGTTCTCTCTATCATGTTCTGATAAACATATATACGGTTTGCAGCATAGTTATTACTAAAGCTAACTGTTCTTGGCCAAAACATGTAGTTAAATATGTCTACTAGCGCTCGTTGCTTTTGGCTACTGATGAGGATTGTTTTCTGCTAATGATTACCTGTACACATGGATGCCTTGCATGGCTGTCTGAATGTAGATTGTCACAAAATTAGAAACTGTTTGACAAGGGACATCTTGTCAACGAACTTTATCTTTTTCACTGGGTAACTAAAATAATAGACCAGGGGGTACCGGGAGAGGCCCGTTTTCCCTGCTCTCTTAAGTTTGGCTGCAGGGGTGCGCAGAGGCAGGGGCTAGAGTCAGTGTGTATATGTATAGTGCTAAAGTCAATGTGCATACTGTACTATAGTGTCAGTCAGGTGCGCAAATGATGGATAGTATGTGTCTAAGAGTATGGTGTCAGCATGTATGAGCATCTAATGGCATGCCAGTGTTACTGTATGGCATTGGTGTGAGTGCATGTCAGCATATAGTGTTAGAGTGTGCATGTATTCGTGTATGGTGTTAGCAATCATGGGCATGAGTCTATACTGTTGACCTGTGTCACTGTAAAGTCTGTGTTTGTGAGCATGTGATCTTAGCATGTGTGTCAGCATACATTTATTATATATGTCAGCAATTTATTTAGCAATTAAATATTTAGCAATTATTTTGAATAACCAATAATTCAAGGTATTTATCAGCTTATGAAATGGATTAATGTTTTCACTAAAAGAGATATGACCAAGAGAAGGGGACAAATGGCCAAAACTTTAAATATATGAAAATAAAACCATGATATGGGGGGATGGGGAGGCCTGGCTCCTATATTTTTTTCCGGCTCCTAGATCCAAATCTGTCAACCTGGACTAAGGGATCTCAGTATGTATACACTGGAGGAAAGAAGAGAGAGTGAATGGGAGATATTTAAATACTTTGCTTTTGTTTCTTTCAAAGGAGGATAAATTGTAGAACAAGGTCATAACCTAATATTAGAGGGCCAGAGGCTTAAATGTTATAAGATGTAATGTCTGAAAAATTGACAGACTGGGTGGGCCAAATGGTTATCTTACCATCACATTTTGTTTCTATGTGAATTGGTCCCTGAGTCTCTGCTTATCACTAATGATCTCCAGTAGAGCGAGTGGTGTCTAGCCCTGTGCTCTTCCTGTCCACTTGTGGGTAGCCATCCCTTGGCAGCCGGTAGCCCCCTTCTGTCTGTCTCTGCTTGTCTTTCGACTCCTGTATGGAGCAGTAGGGTTGCTAGTCTCCAGGTTAGGACATCTTGGAAGATCCCAGGTCTGCTTCACAGATAACCTGAAAGTCAGTGGCTCAGCTAAGCCCTTTCCACATAACAGCTTTTGAGGTAGGCTTTATGTACATGATCTCAATTTTTATCTATTTTATTTTAACTACCCACACGCTAAATCTGCACTGTGATTGTTCCATATACATCTTCCTGCAAAGGTTCCTAAATATACCATATATTTACATAATTTTGCAGGCTACTTTTAGGAGTAGCTATTCCAGTTATGGGGGGGGGGCAATTGAATTGTTTCCTACTATCGTACTGCAATTAGACAAAGGGCTACCTTCTTAAAATGATGGCTCCATTCATACTGCCAGTCCCCCCCACAATGCAGTTTTTCTCTAATTTATGTATTAGTATGAGACTGTAAAACAGATTATAAGCCTTATATTTGCAAACCGGGCTGATATCTGAACCTGACCAGTTAAGACAAACTAACTCCTCGTTGTAAAGACTGGCAGACAGTGTTACATGTGGTATGAATTAAACTTACAAAAGTTGTGATGCTGTCACCATTATGCACATCCTAGAATAATATATATTATTTGATATGGCAATTTACTATTTCATGTTCAGTTTCTTTATCTACTGAACTACAAGAAGAATTGATTTTTTTTTTTTACTATACGAGTACAAGAACAAGCATAGTGTTTTGCATGCATTTAACACACTAGTGGATATGTAATGTATATCTTTACTCTTCAGTAGTTTTATTACTTAATACCAGTATTTTTTTTAATAGAACTACTTTTTCTCTTTTTTTTGTTTCCAGACCGTCTGTGTTCCAACAACCTGTGATCTTCTTAGGAGCAGATGTCACGCACCCTCCTGCTGGGGATGGCAAGAAACCTTCAATTGCTGCTGTTAGTACCCTGTGATTTTATGTTATTATGTGTAAAAATTTAGCTGGAAAACAAAAAGCGACTCTTTTCAAATTTCCTTTTGGCACTTTGCCTGAATAGTAATATAGTAGAAATTACAATTTAACCCCTTCAGGACCGGGATTTTTAAGCTAGGGTGTCGCTAAAGGACCGGAGCCGTTTTTGTGTTTTTGCCATGTCTTTCTTCAACTGTAATTTTTCTCTTATCAAGTGGTGCACCCACACAAATCATATATTGTTTTTTTCAGCACAAGTAGGGCTTTCATTTGAAACCATATTAGCTGGGTAGTACATTGTTTTATTTGAAATAAACTGGAAAAAGTGGGGAAAAAATTAAAAAAACACATTTTTTTACAGTTTTGTATACATACAAATTGTACACACATTGAACCAATGGGAAAAAATTATCCCAAATATATTCATTAAGTTGTCCTGATTTGGAAACCACCCAACACGGCCAGGATTTTTATCTATTTTGACCAGTATAGGGGAAAATATTGCAAGGCATGCATTACGTTTTTGAAATGTAATTTTTTTCAAATTTGGCATGGTAGTCTAATAACTGCAATAGTTGTCACAGATACTGATTATCCCCCCAAAATTATATGTTTATGAACAGTAGATAAGTCAAGGTGTACAACTAGGGTCATTTTGACACTTTTCAAACAGGGATTTTATCGCCAATTGCTGCCAAATTTTGAGGTATTTTTATATTTTTTTGGTTTTTTTTGCATATGATGCAATGTTGCTTTAGATTTTATATTATATTTTGTATAGAATATGTGCAACTGCAGAAAAAAACACCAACTTGTGTTCACCAACATCCCCCGGTTCCAACAAGGCCTCACATGCATGGTTCATGCAATTTTTGAGGAAGCTATGAGAGCAAAACTGGAACATGCGCATTTTCGTTTTCATATTTGGAATTTTCAGAAGTTGGTTTCCTGGGCCCATATCCCATTTGGGACATTTTGGAAGCCCCCCACTGTAAAGTACCCCATAAAAGTATATATTTATGAACAGTAGACAAGTCAAGGTGTTCAACTAGGGTAGTTTTGACAGTTTTCAGTTAGCCATTTCTTCACTGATGTCTGCCAAACTTCACAGGAAAATTATTTTATTGCGTTTTTAACGCATACATTTCAATGTTGCACTGAATTTCTTGCACACCATAAGTGCAACAGTGGAAGAAAACACCACATTTTGTTCACCAACATCCCATGAGTCCAACAAGACCTCACATGCATGGTTCATGCATTATTTGAGGAAGCTTTGAGGGCAAAACTGGAACATGTGCATTTACATTTTTTTAAATATTTTTTTTTATCAGATTACTTGTAAGTGACAGGTTTAGGCCGCTGACATCAATCAGGGAGACCGATCAATAATCAGCGACTTAAAATGTCACCGACAAGTGATCAGGTAATAATTATGATTTTTTCATTTATTAATAATTTGTGTTTTTTCATAATTACCCTAGATGACCCCTCTCTCTTTGTAGAGCAGGGTCATCCGTGGGCTGCCATAATGATCCGATCACTCCTATTGGCCAGGAGCGATCTGATCAGCCCAGCATTTGACCTGGAAGCACCCTGGACTTTCAGGTCAGTGCTGTTATTTTTTTTATTATTATTATTATTATTTTATTAATTTTTTAAAATTAATTTATTTTTTAATTTTTTTTTACTATTATTATTTTTTACATTTTTTTTAACTCTTTCAATGCTGATGCTCCATTGAAGCACAGCATTGACTGGTATTTAGTCCCCACAAGCTTGTGGGGACTAATATTAACCCTTGCAATGCTGCGATGGGGGGTCATACACAATCGCAGCATTGAAGGGGTTAATTGAGGAAGAGGGGGCTAGGGGTTAACTGAGGAAGGGTGAGGGTGGGGGGGCTGGTCTCCACACTCATGTGGAGACCAAAGAACCCTGTCTCCCTGTCCCTGAAGCTGCCTCTGGCAGCTGGGACACAATCTCCAACAGACTGGAGATTGTAGGGGAGGAGTCTCTCTGATCAGTCCTACAGGACTGATCAGAGGACTTCTGGGGGCTCGTTTTTGCTGTTGCTGGTCTGCCTGGGTTTCCAGGCAGACCACCAGCAGCAGAGCCCCCTACAAAACGGGAATTAACCCCTTCAATGCCGCGATTGCGGCATTCAATGCCGCGATCGCGGCATTGAAGGGGTTAACGCTGCACTGACGCTCTCATGGAGCGATCAGGCAGCAGGGGGGTGTTGGATCAGGCCCCCACACTTGTGTGGGGACCCATTCAACACCCCCTCCTTCCCTGAAGCTGTCTGCGGCAGCTGAAACCGCGATTGCAGATCTTTCTGCAATCGCTGTTTCTGCCTACAAAATCACTCCGTGGGAGTGATCGTAGGCTTGGGGGCGGGCTTAGAGAGGCTGTGCTGTCTGCCCAGGACTCCTGGGCAGACAGTAGCAGCAGCGCCTCCACGATCACCGCGATCGTGGTGATGTGGGGGCGTTTTTTGGAGGAGACGTACCTGGTACGTCCCGGTCTACCGGTGACCAGTAACCAGGAAGTACCAGGTACGTCCCGGTGCTGAAGGGGTTAAAGGCAGTCTCTCTCAGTCGGATCAGTAAGTGGCAAGATAAAGCGTAAGGCGGGGGACAGCTGACGGTGTCTCTTTTTAACAGTGAGTGACTGGAACAAAAAAGGATAAATCGGTAAAAAAGATTTCATGATGTATACCTCGTAATATAAGCTTTGTTTCCTGGTTTTGTAGGTTGTAGGCAGTATGGATGCCCACCCAAGCCGCTATTGTGCTACAGTTAGAGTGCAGCGCCCTCGACAGGAGATCATCCATGACCTAGCGTCCATGGTGAGGGAACTTCTCATCCAGTTCTACAAGTCCACGCGCTTCAAACCTACACGGATTATATTTTATCGAGATGGGGTTTCCGAGGGTCAGTTCAGACAGGTTGGTTACAATTTTCTTCACTGGCTACATGGTACAAAAGTATTTTCATTGCTAATTTAGCCAACTAAGTTACTATTGTTTCCCCATCCCTTATGCTCAATAATACCTTCTGTTGCTATCTATTTAACTGTATTCTTTGACACTTTCCTATTGAGTAATAATTAATTCACACCTTATTGGACAGGTTCTCCCCAAAACATCTCTTGTTCTTTTCCATACCCTCTCTATATTCTGAACTTCCCCCCTAGACAAACAGAGTTCCTGTATCCTATGTATATGTTTTTTTTTTATGTTTGACAATTTGGCGGACATGTTCAAGTGAATGGTGTTATTGAAAACCAATGGAAATTAAAAAATGTACAGCCCTTTACAGAAACTGGTAGACATGGACAACACTTGAGTAGTCCTATTGCGATATACACCATAGTAATGATGAAGAATCAAAAATAGAAGCGGTTATCAGGAAAGTTTAATACATGACTGGGTGCATTTTTTCCCAGACTGCTGTGTTTGACATCCTTTATATTTTTGGATCAAATCCTACTTGCTCCATCATGGCTATGACTTCCTTTCACGGAGTTCAACCTTTGCCTGGTTTAGAATAATGTTTTGGCAAACCTTGACTTTATTACACTCTTGACTGTTGAGTGTGCTCTTAATTGGCTAGCTTAAGATGGTAACGTTCCTTTTAAGACAGGAAAGGATATATCTTATTGGTTGGTACAATACCAGGGTTTTAAAATGAACGTCTTTCATTTGTTTCCATGCTTCAAGCAGGTGTTATATTACGAGCTGCTAGCAATCAGAGAAGCCTGTATAAGTCTCGAGAAGGATTATCAGCCTGGGATCACCTACATTGTGGTCCAGAAACGCCATCACACAAGGCTGTTTTGTGCTGACCGGACTGAACGGGTAATTTAATGATGTTGAACTTTGTTAGTCGTGTCTTCTCCAGCTCTTAGCTGATTTCAATTATTACATTAAAGGAAATGTTTAAGATATAAAACATGCCTGCTGAAATGTTAAGCAAGTTTAAAGAACATTTTGAACAGAGGTTATTGGGCACAATGGTCTGTCTGATACATCTCTAATGCGGTAGACCATACATTCACTCTGCAACGCTTTTTTAGGCCTGAGGTGGACAACAAAAAATTTTAATTTAGGAGCCAACTATTTTCTGAGTAGCCAAGAAAATGGTATGCCGTTCTAATTCTGTGTAAAACAATTTACAAATGTCAGGGCCAAGCAATACAATTTTAAAAGCCAAGCCTCCTGGATTTTGCTCAGACAAGCCCTAGATATTTTCAGGCTGAAAAGTAATGCCTGCTAAATCTTTTACTCGCCTAAGAACACCACAAAAACACTTACATTAAGTTGCATTAGGTTACTTATGTATGCTGATCTGTAAAATGTAGGGTTTGGGAAAGTGACCGAGTAATAATGGTAAGGTATAGCCTGTTTTATAGAACATCTTCTTTAAGGAAATGTCAGCATATCTATTAAATCGTGTACACAGGCATGCTGCATGAGCCAGAAACAAAGCAGACCCTGATCTGTTTTTTTTGTGTCTGGAAGGACACTACAAGAAAATTTGCTTTGATACAGTTCCATTCTTTGTGACTCATGGCCACATTAGACATATTTTCCTGACTCCACACTGGACTGCCCAGTCATTCCACTTGCAATTTCCTAGGGCTACTGCGATCTGTGTACCGCAGTTTGATAACCCTAGTATAACTGATATGCTTTGAAACTTCTCATGTGTTCTTTTTCCTTAACCCCTAAACGTCCATTGACGGGTCAGGCACGTCACGCAAAAACAGACACTTAACGTCCGATGACGTGCCTGACACGTCATTTCATTAAACAAGCTTAGAAAGTAATCTTGGTATGCACTTTTGCTCTTAGAATTTTCTCCTAAATAAAATGCAACTGCAGCTGAATGAAAATTCTAAATTGTTATTGTTGTGTAATAGGCCTGCTGCAATTATCATCCATGTCTTATTTCATTAGGACATTTTTAGGCTTTTATGTGTATATCCTGAAAAATATACATTAGACTTTTGTTAGCCTTGTTTTAACACGTATGAGTCAAAGGCTTTCATTTCCAAGAATTTTTGTGAGTCAAACCAGAGGCCTGCTAATAGATAAATCTTGATAGGGTTGTCTATATAACACGGACTAAAGCTTGGACCAGTTTGTGCTGCTTTCTTATTGTTTGTGTCTGTATCAGGTTGGAAGAAGTGGAAATATCCCAGCGGGGACCACAGTGGATACGGATATTACACATCCGTATGAGTTTGATTTTTACCTCTGCAGCCATGCTGGAATACAGGTGAGCTAGATTTCTTTTGTATATCATAAGATTGCTGTATTGGTTTAATCGGAATTTCCGAAATGCCTTTCTTCGTAATGGGGACATATTCACAGGCGTTGTCATTCCAAGCATGTTAGTTGTTATAGTGACTATATAAAAATATAAGAAAGATGGGCTAGATCCTGACCAGCTAGTAACTCTATTGTTATGTTATTTAAGGATGACCAATTTGCCTCTCTTCTCTCCAGGGTACCAGCAGGCCTTCTCACTATCATGTCTTGTGGGATGATAACTGTTTCACTGCTGACGAACTCCAGCTGCTGACCTACCAGCTGTGCCACACGTATGTGCGCTGCACGCGCTCAGTCTCCATCCCGGCACCTGCCTACTATGCCCACCTTGTGGCATTCAGAGCCAGGTACCACTTGGTGGACAAGGAGCATGACAGGTAATTGGCTGCTAGATTATTAGTTAGCGGAAGTGTAAGGGATAATATAAAAGATGTTGTTCAAACTGCACTCAAAACAATTCAATTCTTCACTTTTCACTTCAACGTCGAAACGTCTAGCACGAGATAATTTGCTCGGTTGTTACACTGATTGCATCTTTTTGTGTTCCAGCGCCGAAGGAAGCCACGTTTCTGGACAAAGCAATGGGCGGGACCCACAAGCCCTTGCCAAGGCTGTGCAAATTCACCAGGACACCTTACGCACCATGTACTTCGCATGAAAGTGACAATACCCCCACCCCAAACACGCACAGGTTTGACTTGCTGCAAGGAATCTGGCGGATCTGCCACCTGGTTTTCCTGGGCGTAAGGTGACGGTTCACTTTCGCAGGCACCCCCCCCCCTTCCCACCACTCCCCAGTGCTCCCCTCTGGCTCGCACTGAAGCCCAGGAGCAGTGATTTGAAGGCAGGGCTAGTTCTCTGCATTGAAGATCGTTGATGAACACAGCACTATTATGCAATATGAAACCAGCCAACTGCTAGATTGTTGTAATGGAGCCTCCACTCGGATGCACTGCTTTATGTTTTGTCGATTTTACTTTCTGATATTTTAGCCCTTTTATGCCTTTACCTCAAATTGCTCTGCAGCACTAGCTGTCTTTGCAAAGACAAAAAAAACAAAACACAAGGTAACCAGAAGAAAAATATGGATGGAAGTGGTACGTTTGGAGCTATGTATACTTGTGTGTATATATATGTGTTATATATATATATATATATATATATATATATATATATATATATATTACACACACTCGGGTAGGGCTGTTTTTAGCAGGCTTCTTGTGATGCACAGTTGTCCTGTAATCGGCTCTAGCTTAAATGCATTTACTATATTGCTAACCTTGCAGAAGGAATTGGTGTTAAAAAAAAAGTATAAGACCTATATTGTCTGCTTACCTGTGAAAACTTGACACTATTGGTGACATATGGATGACCTGCAGTAGCACAGGGGTTAACATAAGCAGCCCTTCGTGTGTGTCTGCGAAAGTAAAAACATACCTTTTTGTTTTTCCTGGTGGCTTATATCTAAGTATATCCGTGTGCATACATGTGCGGGTGTGTATATTGAAATCATGGAAACGATGCAGATTTTCTTTTCTCTTCTTGCAACCCCCATAACTGTGTAATCTGCGTGTTCAGAGCACAGCTGTCGCAGCACTTCACTTCATGCATTCTTTGTATTTTTTATTTTGTTGTTGCAAACGCATATCCACTACTTCCCGGCCCCAGTGCTTCCCCTTCTCTCGTTAAACTCCAGACACTATCGTTTTCTTCATGCAGTTCGATATGAAGACTTGCATGGGCCATGCCAATGGGGCGCTGCAGCTGACCAGATCATCTCACACCTTCCTCGGGAAGGTTTGACTAAAGAAAGGTAGAAGGTGCTTATTACTGATCTTTGCCTGTATGTCATGTGCTGCTAGCGTCACTCTTTAGCAACGAACAATTACAACTGGCACAGGACTGCCTCACCTTCTTAGGGCAGGACCTCTTGGTAGACACAGTAGAGACTCGTTACCAGTTTCTTATTGTGATCCTGGGAAGGCGATTCATTTTATCTATTTTTGCTTATTTATTCTTCAGATATGGGTTTAGCAGCCTGGCAGTCATGTAGTAGACTCGGTTAGTGGGTATGCTGCGTATCAGGCACTCTCGCTCTACTTCCCGGGGGGGGGGGGCGGCTCTTAACTTCTGGAGAAGTTGAAAATGGGGGGGGGGAAGACCGTCTCACAGCATAGAAGTCACACAAGCTATTTATAAAGTGCAGAGTTTGAAAATGTGGGCTTGTTAACCAGTGGCACTTTCTCACTGATTAGGCCTTTCCATTGGTTGCTATGGTGATAGGGCCACTTGCAAACTTTGCAGCAAAAAATGCTTCTTATAAGCAGACCCCCCCTCTGTGTTGTCTTTAAAATATGTTCATTATACTGTCTTTTTAGATGTACTTTCATTTACATGACTGTTGTAATACTATACTTTTTTTTTTTTACATATTTATTAGAGTAATAACATTTTAATTTAATTATTTCAGAACATATTATCAGCAAACTTTTTTTTTTCTTTCTTTTTTATGTTTTGTGCATTAGGGAAATATAACCATGTGTCTTTCTAATTGACCGCATCTTCTTTTACTCTCCTTCTCGTGCAATAAGCAGATATTAATTAATTCTCCACTCCAGTGGGGGCTGCAGTGCATCGCGTAAAAAAAAAAAGCCTTAATTACGAAAGGGAAGTGTCAAAGTAGTCTGGTATTAAAACAACACATTATATAAAACGCTGACGTTTTCCTAAAAATTGTTGTGTGTACTCTTCGTATACAAGACTTGGTAAATTGTGCAATGTTTGGTACTTCTGCTTTAAATACAAAGAAATCAATTTTGACCCCCCCCCCATGGACCAATATATACATAATGAATATATGATTCTTGATTGTAGTTTTTGCACAGAGACTGAATAATTATTATATTACTCTTACAAAACTAGGGCCAAGCGAGATCCTTAGATTTAAATGATATACTGTACCAGTAAGGGCATTTCTCTCAGTGAAAATGCAGCATTCTCCGGGACCAATGCGGCTACTAGAATTTTTAGTAATCAGAAAATGCCTAATTCCTACTTTTTTCTTCTTTTATTATTACAGCCACCTATGTGATGCGCTACTTCTACTTCATATAGATTAGTGAAGCAGGCGGTTGCATTTCAGTAAGCTGAAGATTATTGGCTGGCATGCGCGTCTGCCTTTTAACAGATAAAGGAAAGGACTTTTAGGCTTTGTCCGTAAGACTTGGAATAATACTGTATGATACAAAATAAAAATGTAAACCATTTTTTATTGATAGGTTGGATCACTCTAGAGGTGATGATGTGATAAGTAATACCCCCATTAACCATTCTCATAACCGCTTTATAATAGTCATTATGTTGTCTTTTGAAAAGTGGTCTTATCGCTCTATTAACCAACGATCTGGGCCAGTCAGCAGAAATGTTCCATCGGTTGCTATGGCAATAAGGCTGCTTGTCAAGGTTTTTTTTTTCTCAAATGTACTAATTTGCATCCCCATCGGTTTCTATAACTGCAAGAGGTAGAAATTAAAATTAAATCTCCAAAAATGATTTCCCAGAAAAATCAGAGACATGGAAGGGAAAATCAAGTGAAACGGATTTCTTCTAATTAAGCTGAGCAGGGACTGCTCTACCAGCATCCTTCATTTATTCGTTTGTGTATCTTTACACGTCGGTTACTCGGTACACATCTCGTTGATCATGGCATTTGAAGGCTCTTGTTAATACTTTAGCTGAACTTGGGCTCATCCTTGCCTTGTGTGGCACTATTTTTCTAACATTAAAGAGTAAATAAAGTATATATATAATATTTATATTCCATGTATGGCTTGCAAACTCAATAGTCAAACATTCTTTAACAAGTCATGTAGAATCAACGCCTTAGTTAATGTAAGAAAAAACATAGGTTAATAAAATACTGTTTCCATAAACGTTGAAATAATATCTAGAACTCGGTTATTGACGTTATCAAGCACCATCTCTTGACGGTCATTGCGATAATGTGCCACTGTTACCACATGTAAAAGGTAGACGAACGCCAGCGCTGCGGCTCGTACAGTGAAATATTCTGCAGCGCTTAGCAATATTAAGGGAAATGTGAAATACTCTTGACGGAAGCAATACATTCGGGGTGGGGGGGTTAAAGCACTTTTAGCAGTGTGGGCTTATTCACCTAACTGAGTTTGTAGGCAAGTTTATACACTTCAACATAATAGTTTAGCTGCATTATGAAGAGCAAAGCTCAGCGAGCCCTGCAATAAAGGCTGAACCGACCCTGCGCAATGCATAGTTAATATGGTTGCGGTTTCTTAAAATGTCATCTCATTAAGTTTGCGTTATGTAGCGTTTAATGCGTTCCAGCGTTTAATGGTCTGATATGCCCTGCACAATGCATTATAATCAACTAGTTAGTTGATATGTTACATCTGACCTGCTAACTCAGTTCTGCGTTGAAGTAAATAAATAACCCTGATGTTTGTTCATCAATCACTCATTAAGGGGTTAAGAACATTTAAAAATGCCTGTGTCAACTACAACCCCTCAATGTAGAACACAATTTTGCATTTTAGATACGGAAAAAGGATTGCGTTATAATGTCGCAGGGCCAAATTGGCTTGATATAAACCATTAATGAAGTTTTTCTCAGTTAGAGCAAAAATAAAATCCTAGTCTTATGTCAGGCACTTTATGCTCTATACCGCCAGCATAACACAAATGAAAGCGAGTAAGCCAAATGCTGCTACTGGAGTGCTTCAGTTTATTGGCTGAACAAGCATTGTACGATCCATATTATATTTAAGTGTAAAAGTGTGAAATTGCCCTTGTTGAGCGTTCATTTATCAAAGTACAGAAGAGGCTAAGAAAGGCACATGATTTCACAGCCTTGCTTTGATAAATATGTTGGCGCCAGTTCTTTTTGTGGTTACAATACATACAAAGTATTAAAATAGGGGAATCGGAAACTGCATATAGCCATCTGTGATATCTGTAATATTGAGATCTCATCTGGCAGCTATGTCCTCTTGGCACAGCTCAGACAGAATCATTTAGCCGATGAGGGCACTGTTGCTTTACTTTCCGTAAACATAACAAAGTAATTGTTTACATGCCTAGCCATTACGAATATAAATGAATAAAACCTGTCCTGATGCATTGAGTAGGAACAGTAGGCCTGATGCTACATGTAACTGTCGTGTTTGAATGTTGGGGTATGTTATTTAAAGAGGCATTGTCGCAGGAATTCCTAAGTATTATGCAGGCCAGCACTTTCAGCGTAATATTTGCTTTACCAAATATAAAATATTCCTTGGATTTAAAAGCTGACGTACAAGCAGTCGATAAGGAAGGTCAGTCGCACGATGGTATTCATTAGAAGGCTATTAAAGGTTTTTTTTTTTGTTTATCTACTAATATTACGTTTGTTGGAAAGTTTCAAAGTCATTATAAATGTCCGACACCAGTGAGTTTCGGCAATAAGGGCCAAATTTACCGTGTATAATTATAGTTAAGGTCATATGTATAATTGAAGTATGCATTATACAGTACTGCCCTTTATTCCGGAAAAGTTCACTGGTGTCGGTTTATAGTGAAATCTGTAACTGCATCGCAAACTCCCGCCGTAGTGAATAAATCCCAACACGTTCTGATACTATATGTTGGATTAAAGATGCGTATATGCAGGAAGTATTAGGTCAAGAATATGCAAGGAAAGTAAGGATTTGTTAACGTGTTTTCAGTCTGTAGGCAGTAAACTGCTTATTTGCACTGATGTCGCAAGCGGACAGAGACTCCGAGGGTTCTGGTACGTGAATGTGTATTTCTAGTAGCTGTATTGGTTCCTGAGACTTGGTCACTATAGATAATCATTTCTTTAGCATATTATGCACTGTGTATATCAATATTTTGAACATTTTGGTTAAAAATCAACCCTTTCTAGATTACTACATTATTAAATGTGTTAGATTTTTTTTTATTTTATTTTTTTAGCAATCTCTCCGAATAATTGTAATCCCTACACATCAAAGAGCCTTGTTTAAGAGTACAAGAGTTTATAATAGGAGACTGTGTAATACATACAGAGACCTGGAGAAGAAATAATAAAATATGCAGGGACCACTACCTGTCAAACTTCAGAGACCACCACAAAAAACAACTTTTGTTTTTCTTTTTTTTTTTTGTCTCGCGTTTTGTTGCTTTTAAGGACATTTCTAGAATCAAGTATAAAAATAACTTTATTGATTTTGTAATTGGTACATTCTATGGAATGCCTTGTCTGAACTTCAAAGCAGGATTCTTTCTGAGAGAAGAAAGTTTTAATTTCCTAATAAAAAAATTTACTATACGATCCACAGCACTGTAATTACAGAACGTCCGTTTTTTTATTATTTGATGTCCCAAACAGCTGCCTGACTCTTCTGCTCTGGGCGCGTAGTAATAAAGGTTATTACTTTTTGTTAAACCGTTCCCTCAATCGTCAGTCAATCCGTTCCACGCGAGATTATAATGTATTATGTATTTACATTATATAAATATGCTGTTATTCACAAATACAAATTAACCGCCCATTACTGTACAAGTGCCTGCACACCCTGTTCCCTTCTGCATGGGAGTCTGATGTATACCTAAGCACTCTAGAATAATAGAAGGTTTTACCAATTGATGATCGATATGAAATGATACATTGTGTGTCAGCGGTAGAGTAGAGGGTAATTTTATATTTATATAATGCTGAACAAGTCACACGGTGTCCAACCAGCATTATGCTGCTCTACGGGACACACGTTGACATATTGCGTAACTTTGTTTCCATAGGCATTCTACTTTAAGATTTACATTTTTAGTTTGATGGCTGCTTTTCAAATTAATTTTTTTTTAATTCCCCCTCCCCCAAAAATGTATTCAGTAAAGCTGCCCACTTGACAAAAAAAGATTTCAAACTGTACAAAATTTAAAACGATGCTGCTTTTCGATATTTTATACTAGAAACATTTGAATACATCAGTTATTACCTTTCGGCCAAGTCGTAGGTTATACTGTGGCGGGGTAGGCTTTTCAGTTTAAGGAAGCTATAGTAATAGATGTAAATGTCTTGTTGTAAGAAAATAAAAATATATAAATATATATATATAAAAAGTGCCTTTATTATAGATGGTGCTGTAGAAAACGTATTTTGGTCTTCAGATCCTGTGTGAAGCAGAGATTATATATGTTTTCACGCACATATGTTTTTGTATATCTGTGTATACATACATATATTATCATGGCAGCACATTCTGGAGTTGGATATGTGTTTTTGTGTGTGGACTAATGTGACATCTTGTTCTCCCCAAGACCAAACGTATGTTATGACCAAAAAAAAAAAAAGGAAAATGATTTTCACGCTGCTGTCACGGCATATCATTTTCACGGTTTGACATTATACGTTATGCATTCCCGAGAATGTTTCTGGAATTTTCCAGGCCTGTGTGTATGTGCTATAATTCAGAACATATCAACCCACCCTGTAGGACCATTGCATATCCATTCCATGGCTTTACATCTGGCTTCCCACTGGTAATTACCATTATTGCTTTGCATGTATTACTATTTGTTACAATAAATGTTATTTTTAGGAGGTAGCTGGCAGAGATCTTGTTTCCAATGGTATATTTGTTCCCTGGTAAGGAAAGTAACGCACGTTGTATATGCTAACAGGCTGTTCTAGCAATAGCTGCTTCGGTCAGAGGACAATTTCTGGCACAATAAGGGGGTGCTGCAAGTATTAAGGAGCTGCTTTTCTCTATTGCAACGACTCCTACGTATTGTTATACTCTCGGATGTCAGTACATCAGTCTTCCAAGAGTCTAATGTTGATGTGGTAGTTTATACATTGTGAAGGGCATTAAGGGGTTGCAACCTGATTACCATGCTAAATGGGAGATGTATATATTGCGGATCTAGTGGCACACTTTAGTGTGCTAGAGGATACACCGATACATACTTGGTTGCACTAGTTTGGACATATACTGTGAGAGGTATACTTACATTTGGCAAGCAATTGGAGAAGGTATAAAAATGATTGAGCCCTAGTCCAAACTCTTTTAAGGCAAAACATGTATAAAATCTTATTACCTCAAAGCTGAGCCACCGTTAACACCCTGTCGTGCAATAACAATAAACAACTGGACATGATTCATGGTGATAGACCTTATTGGGAGTTAAGAGTGAAGCACCTCGGTGGTCCACAAATGGCGGGAAAAATGTTTAACGCATCCCCACAGAACTGCTGACATTTTGTTTTAGGAATATTGCTAATCGAGTTTTAATAATAAAATAAAAATATGATAATTGAAACAGGCCTCAGAATCCCTTACTTTATCAGGTGTTGGTGTGTATATGTGTATATTATATATACAAACATATACACACACAAGGTCAAAACGGAATATGCACTTTCCCAAGCGCTCCACCACTGCAGGCTTGCACAGTACCGGTAGCATGTTGCTTATTGTTTACAAGAAAAAAAGCAGTCCCCTTCGTCGCTGCAGAAGTTGGTGTTTAAGTACTGCATGCAAATAGTGGCATTATTTTATTTTTATTTGCATGTTAATCTGTAAATAAGTGTAGTTGTGCGTAGGAATAGTTTTGTTAGGACCCCAGTCCGTTTTACTGAATACAAATGCATGTTAGTGTTACATTTTTATTGGACATGGAAAATGAAAGTTCTCTTATAAAAATGCAACTTATCCATTCAGTTACATGCAGTTTAAAATGGACTCCAATGTACGTTTATTAATAAGTAGCTATTAAGGAACTGGAGTGTCCCTTTTAAAGTCATTTTTTAGTTGAAGAGAGCTACATAAAACCAATAACATTGTGGTTGTCACCTGATGTGTGATGGGTGCTTGCAGAGTGCTTTACATGCGCATGAATGCTGTCCCTTTAAGGGCAAAGCACTATGGCTTACTGCTGCTATGTATTCACCATTGCTGGTGGCACAAATGAAGCTCCGCACGCTTGTTCTGGTACATAAATCAGGCAACCCCAAAGGCGTGTGAAGCTGGCAGCATCTCTCAGCAAATATCCATTACACAACTAGCCAGGAGTATGATGCTGCCAGCTTCACAGTCGCACAACTTTCTGTAGCGCGTCGCTGCCCATTAGATGGTTGTCTTTTTTCTGTTGAGCTGTTTGTTTTTTATGCCTGAACTTGCTAAAGTTATGTTACATAGTCTGGAATTAAAACTCTAACAAGCAGACGTTTCTTCCCAGACGCTTCCAGTTTTGTGTGTGGTCAATGTTTCCGTGGGCTTTTCGGTGTGTCTTAAAAAAACAACTCTACGTAGTTTCTATTCACAAGTGCCACTCGAGTGTCTGTTTCTTCTCCTACGGTGACGCTTGTAATTCGCATTTCACTCGTTCTTATCCCCTAGCAACCATAGCTACGGTTTATGAGCTTTATTCTTATATTCAGAACAGAGACTACCCAGCACTCTTTAATGAGTCTAATAGGGGAAAACCGTATTTAAATTCAATTGTGACAGACATATGTCTCTTTCAAAGAGCAAAGGGGTGACATTTATAGACCACATTTAGGTATTACAGATCACTAAATCAGTTTAAAAATAAATAAATAAATTAGGTACTTAACTATAACAAATACATGATATCACTGTATATTAAACAGTTATAAAACATATTTTTGATGTAGTTTCTTGGTAACAGAAAATGCAGTTTTTAGTTATTTTATGGAGCTTCCTTTGTAAATGCTAGGATGGTATATATTAGACAGAACAGCTTATGTATTTGTTGCTTTCTTTTTTAAACCCAAGTATAAATCAGCTTCCAGATACCAATTAAGCAGGACTGGAAAGTCTCAAAGACTCTCTTTATTAAAGTATGAAATTCAGCTTCCTGATAACAATTATATTTTTTTTATTGAAGCCCCGAGGTCAGTGCTTCGCAGCCATCAGATCTCACAGTCTTTGGGAAGTTGCACTCCCCCCGAATAGAGATATGACTTTCCTTGCCTCCTTGGCCAAAAGGCCTTCAGGGGAGCTGGATCTTGGAGAAAGAAAGACCACTGAAATCAATAGTCTGAGAAAGGGGGTTAGCCTCAAGGCCTCACCAAAAAGCAAAATGAATCTTCGAGGGGTCTGGTTCAATACACACGCCTAGTGAAAAAACAAAGGTGCCACATGGAAAGAAAAAAAAAAGGTGTACCAATCAAGGCACTAGCTCCAATACCATTTAAATACCATAGGTGCCCCTACTTTTATTTTACTTTGGTTACAATAACCAAAAGGGTTGTTACAGTTCAGCTTTGGAACCCCTCATGTTCCCTCATGTTGGGCTCCAAATAATATGTAATGCTACCTTGGCAAAACATTATTAAGATTGCTCTAAAGAAATAATAATAATAAAATAACTATATATATATATATAATCAACTAATAACCATAGAATATGTTTACTAGGCATTGGCTCAGATGTTGCTGCCGATGGCCTGGTTCCCATGAATCTTGCATCAATGCACTCTTGTAATGTTTACTGTAACCATGGTGCTAGCAGCCGTCTGTGAGCTCTTGCGACTATTAACATTGTGCTCACTTTTATTTTTCAGTAAGTTGCCTTAGACATTTACCTGTTGTACACCGCTGCAGAATATGATGGCGCTATGTTAATGAATAAATAATACACGTAACGAATAAATGTTACAGCTGCATGAAAGAATCTGTATAGTTTTGGTCCATGAAGTGTTATCTGCTACACAGATTTAGGAAACACTATTCACGTGATATCTTGGCATGGCTAATATGACATTGTAATGCTTACATTGTCATGTTGTTCATGGCCAGTCTAGTTTCTTTTTTGTTTGTTTTTTTAAAATCTTATCATGGCGTGTAGATGTTTTATGCTTGTACAGTAATGTCAAGGTAATTTGATGTCTTGAGATGGCTGTATTTGAGTTATTGGCCCCTGAATATGTTATAGATATTTGAGATTTGACATTGTAAGGAAAGTCAATATTTACTGGCCGTGTGTTTCATTCAGTTAACGGTATAATGTCTTACTGCATCCAAAGCATTGGATCAAATATATGAGTGACGTTGTTGTTGATCTGATTACATAGCTTTCAGTGGTCAAGGTCTGGTTCTATGCAGATTGAAGCAGGATTTTCTTGGTAATCTTGATTTATCATAGATGTGAAATCATGACAGAACCGAGTTTGCTAAAAGGCCATCTCGCACGCCAATCACTCTCTTTAACATGCTGCAATGCTGGCTAGGATCAAAGTTCCGATTGTATCCATTGTTAATGTGAGTCGCCTTGTCAGAGGATGCATTTATTAACGCAGCCTCCTTCTGCTCCTACTAATACTGTGCTGTTAAAGGGACATTACCACCTAAAGTAATGTAGTGTCTTCCAAGTGTGTGAAAAGGAAAACCCACCATCGGCATTGCATCTGTTGAAAGCTTTTTGCATGAACACTTAGCGGGCTGTGCATGTCCATTTCACCAATGTATATTTTCGCTTGGATTCTATTCAGATTGCATTTTTCACATTGCAAACAGGATAAGAATCTAAAGTCTCTCATATTTCAGGGCTTTAGTTGTTTGGGAAAGTGGAGGATAATTTTGTTCAACAGTAACTTTACGGATATCAAGAACAGTATTTAAAAAGGAAAAAAACAAAACATTTTTTATTATATATACAGAAATCATCTGCATCAGACCTAAATGCTTCAATCGTAATCACTGCGGTTTCTAGCACTACCGATAAATGTGCCATGTCCCTTTTAATCAACGGAAATATAAATTGTGAGCGGTCACCAACCAGCCTCCCAACATTACATTTAATACGATGGGTTCCCCCCAGTAGACGTTACATTAAATAGAATTCTAGGAAAAAAGGTAGCAGGAATACGGTACTAAGGTCAGTTTGTCATCTCTGTCTGCCAGTGCAGAGAGAGTGTACTTGATCCTAAGACTACAGGATTAGCATGAGGAGCCCGGCACACAGAAATGGTATACTGGACAGAATATCCGTTCTCCATGCCTAAAGTATGCCAGTGTTGTACAACGTTCCCTGTTGCTGCTGCAGTGTGCCTTTATGAGTCCATTTTTTATTTTATTAGATTGTTACCCAAGTTAATGGCATATTAACATTTGTAGGACATTAGCCTTTGCATTATGTTGACGAGACGTTGCGATCACAACATTTCTAAGTATGTGCACGTACCAGTACTGATTATTATACAGGAGACTAGTCTGTAGAAATGCACCACAGGTTTTATGTTGCCTTTTTAAATAACCATTTTTAAATGGAAATTCTTAATTCTCTAATGTCAAAGAACACAGATGGGCAGTTTCCCCTCTTCGAAAAAATGGCCATAATACGCATAGCTCTTGCCTGGAGTCTTTCTGTCTCTGGTGGGTCAGAATTAGGCATCAAATTCCAGGACTTTAATTAGGTTTAATAAAGATCTTTGGTTAAGTTTGACAGCCATTTTACTTCTAGTGCCACCACTTTAATGTACCTTCTCTTAAATCTCATTTACACAAGCACTTTGGCGTATGAAAGCTTTAGGTGGATTAACAATGATTGCTTAACAGACTCATTGCTTAACAGACTCATTTTTGGGGTAGTTGCAACATTTAAATACGTCTCCTTCAGTCATGTCATTAAAGAAATGCTGTTTTATTTTTGACCACAGCACACTTGGTACCTTAATGTCTTTTAAACCCTTATTTCTTTTTATTTTTTTTAGCACAAGTCCAGCAGGCATGTTGCAGATTTTTTTAAACAAGCATTTCTGTTCAGCGTTTCTAGATATCTTATCCTGTAGTTTACTGGTCCGATTTTTTTTATTTTCTTTTGTAGGCATATAATTTTTCCTGTTTAGGTGCTACACTTTTTAAATGGTATAGTTTAAAAGGTTGTTATGGAAGCCTCAATCCCGCAGACTAAAAATATATATCTTCAGGTGCCAGTATTGCAGACCAATGGAATGTTTTCATTTCGTGCCAGGCACTTATGGCAGTGCTGAGAAGCAGTTATCAATATTTTTTATTTTTATTTTTATTTGTGGACGTGAATTACATGTATATTTGTGTACGTGTGCAGTAAAAAGCAAATATTAATATATAGAACATACAGTATACACTATAAATCACAGATTATCGCAGCTCTTGAGATGTTAAAAGCGCCAAAAAAGGAGTAAATTATTTTGCTTCAACTTGTAATGTTTTGCTGTAGATTACTGATGTATTTTTAATATATATATATATTTTTCTTAATACCACATAACCATGAAATGATCCACTACCGAACAGGGTTAAAACCAGTAAACCATGTTCCCTACTGGCTGTTTCGGCATGTTTGGCCGCTGACGTTTACCTGCATGAGGGCAAAAGCCTCTGTGAAGGTTCTTCACACTGCGATGATGTTCAGATAGGTGAAAAATAAATTGCTTGTACTTGCTGCTACATCGGCTTCACTGCCTCCGTACCCTGCAGGAAGGCCTGGGTAGTGATCCTGCTTTTAAGAGAGATTATAAACCATGGTACGTTTTTCAGTTTGACATTTTAAGAAACCTGCTCCTCTTTCTGTATGTCTTACATTGCGTATAGCTGCTGTATTGAAAGAGTCCATGACCTTATGCCGTCAGAATGAAATACTATGACCTACTTCCTGAGCCAAAACTGTCAATGGATCCCACTGACAGCCCCCATACATTGTCATTCTGCCTACTGGAACCATATATATGTGTGTTTTATTTCTTTACAATTCCAGGCTTTTTGTATTTTGTTGTCATTTCTTTATTATTCACTGTAACTTGGGTTATTAATGTCGCTTGCATCAGTTTGAAGTGTAACCTTCACTAATTCCTGCAATAAAAAAAAATAAACTGCTTCATGTCTTTGTCCCTTTAATACAGATGGATGCATATTTTATGGGGTGTGGGTACTGACACATTTATAAGTGAATGTTTCATTGATGTAGCTTACATTCAAAGAAGAATTTCAACACAATATATCGAAATACGTTAATGACTTTATCAAGGGTACAATGTTAGTTTAAAAGTAAGTCTTATATTTAATGGAGCGCAAATTCCCAAAATTGTTTTACAAGCCCAACAGTAAACCGTGCTTGGCACAGTGAAACTGGCAGCCGACCCCAGACAACATGATAGTCTGCATCTGCGGTTACACATTCCATTCATTCTCCCTTATTACTGGATTAGCTATTAAACGCTGCAGCCTGCCATTTCTACCACTTCCATTGACACCTGGCAGACAGGATGTGTTGTCATTGTAGGCAAAGTTTAGGGGCTAAGAAAGTTTCACGTAGATACTCTATGGAGCGGCTGGGGATACTTTCATTTCAGCACTAATACAACATTTGTGGACGCGGCATTTAAGAACCACTTGCTCGGCTGTCTTCTACCTAAAGTGGAGTTAGCATCTCTGTTGCAAATCCTACCCTATTGTTGCTATTATGGAGTAACATTTCCACCAGACTATCAGGTTGATCCCACCCAAAATGCAAGGTAAGTTTACTTTGCTGGAGAGAACCAACAACCCTAAACCTGATTGAATTTATTCCAGACAAAACATACAGTATGCCTTGCAGATGATTTGTAACACAGTGTAGAACACACACATACATACATTTCTATGTACAAGTGTACAAAACTGTTGTGGAGTAAGTATGCTTTCTTAAATAGCCATGTTAAAAGTTTCTATTTATCATTTAACAAAATGCAAAGAGAGCGAACAGAAGAAAATTCTAAATCTAATCGATATTTGGTGCGACCACCCTTTGCCTTCAAAACGGTATTGATTCTCCTAGGGACACTTATAAGTTTAGGGACCTTGCTGGTAGGTTGCTCCAAACATCGAGAATTAACTACAGTTCCGTGAATTTAGGCAGCCTCTGTTGCTTTTCACTCTTCATGTGATCCCAGACAGACTCATTGAGAGCAGGGCTTTTTGGGGCCAAACCATAATTTCCAGGACTCTGTGAGATAGTTTTAATGATAGTGAAGATAGTTTTAATGACTGTATGTTTTGGTTTGTTGTCATGCAGCAGAATACATTTGAGGTCCATCAGATGGTATTACATGATAGCTTAGTATCTGTCTTTACTTCTCAACATTGAGGAGGCCATTAGTTCTAACCAAATCCCCAGCTACTGCCTGCCAATACCAGGCTTGCCATAGTTACCCTGACACATTATGCTGTATTTATGTAGGATGTTTTTGTGATTCCTTCCACTATTAATTTCGATATTGTGCTCTTTTCCCCCCCAGAAAAAACATCAGATGCAGTGTAGAGACTGTTAATGTTGTAAATGACTATTGCAGCTGGAAATTGCTTTTTGATTTTTTAATGGCATATCTTCATAGGTCTACAGAGCCCCTTTAGCAACCATCACTCCTGTGTTCCAGTGGCATGTTGTGTTCGCTAATCCAAGTTTAAAATGCCAATGACGGAACTTAGGCGTCGGTTAAGCACCCTTCTTAACTACAAAATTCAACGCTCCTTTCTGCACACCAAAGCACTCTACTATGAACACGGTAACAAAAGCGGGCGTTTATTGGCTAAAGCACTGCGGGCAAAACAGCATTCAATGTACATTTGCAAAATTAAAACACAACACGGCTGGACTTCTTGCTCCCCCTCCGACATTTCTAATTCCTTTCTGCACTATTACCGATCGCTATATGGCCTTCAGGGCGATTACGCCGGGGAGCACCGGAGTTCTCTCATTAGGGAATATTTACAATCTCATGTTTGTCGTAAGTTGACGAGTGAACAGGCGGAGGCGTTAGAGGGGGAAATTACTGAGGTGGAACTCTCGGCTGCCATGAAATCCATGGCCGCTGGTAAAGCGCCAGGTCCCGATGGGTTTCCCCTTAGATACTACAGGGCCTTTTGGGAACACTTGAAGGATCCCTTTCTGACCCTGCTCAACGCACTGCGGACTGGCGAGCAGCTACACCCTCACTCCCTTATGGCTACCATAACTGTACTGCCTAAAGACGGGAAAGATCCTCAGCTGTGCCAAAGCTATAGGCCTATTTCGCTCCTGAATTCGGACCTAAAAATATTCGCAAAAATCCTGGCGACCAGGCTTCAGCGTGTAATGGGAGTCTTGGTTCACCCTGACCAGTCTGGCTTTCTTGCCGGTAGGGAGGGTCGTGATAGCACATATAGGGCGCTTAACACCATTCATGTCGCACAGCAGACTGCACAGCAGGTCCTTCTCCTGTCCACGGATGCGGAGAAGGCATTTGATAGGGTGGCTTGGGATTTTATGTTCCAGGCCCTCCGTACTATGGGCTTCGGCTACTCTTGGATGCATTGGGTTTCAGCTTTGTACTCGTTGCCCTCTGCTCGCATACGTGTGAATGGCGCTCTTACGGAGCCATTCCAGATTCGTAATGGAACGCGCCAAGGTTGCCCCCTATCCCCCCTACTGTTTGCCCTCACCCTTGAACCCCTTCTCCAGGCCGTCCGAGATAATCCTGACATCCATGGCCTCCACTGTACGGGTCATTCGCTGAAAGTCTCCGCATATGCGGACGATCTTTTATTCGCTGTGTCGCAGCCTCTCATATCTCTACCGGTCATTCATGAAGAGTTGCGAGCCTATGGCTCCCTCTCCAATTTTAGAATAAACATGGATAAATCCGAGGTCCTGGATATTTCTCTGCCCCCCGATGTAAAGCGGACACTCCAGAGTTCGTTTCCCTACCGATGGTGTCTGCGCAGCATTAAGTACTTGGGGGTTTGGGTGCCAAGAGACCTCACGACGATATATGATGAGAACTTTCCCAGATTACTGGCGCAGCTAAAGAGGGATCTACAACGCTGGTCACTACCCCATGTGTCGTGGCATGGCAGAACCAATGTCATCAAAATGAACATACACCCAAGGGTTTTGTACCTTTTTCAAACCCTTCCCATTTCCATTCCAAGGTCTTTCTTTGGGGAACTCCGTTCCCTTACGCTCCGTTACGTTTGGAGGGGCCGCAGTCCTAGGTTGCGATACGCCGTTCTTACCCGCTCCAAAGACATGGGTGGCCTGGCATTGCCCGATTTTCTCGCTTATTACCGTGCCTCCCACTTACAGCGCCTTCTCGAGTGGAAATTCCAACCGCCATCGAAATTGTGGATCACTCTGGAGCAAGCTACCGCACACTTCTCCCTCTCCTCCTGCATGTGGCTTCGCCCGGGAGCCCTGTTGACCCCACTCTGTACTAATCCGTTTGTTCGTGCCACTCTAACTGTCTGGAAATCCCGTTGGGTTGGGGGGGTCCTTTCCTCTTTCCCCTCTCCATTGACGCCGGTCGCAGGCAACTTAGATTTTGCTCCGGGGATGGAGGACGGGTATCTTTCCTCGATGGGCTTGAACCCTAAGGCCTGCATTTCTGACTTCTGGGACAGTGGTGCTCCCCGGTCTGCTGTGAGGGTTTTCCCGCCTCCTGGCCCTGGTATACTCCAAAGATATCGCTTTTCACAAATCACGCACTACATCCACACACTTCCTGGTAAACATAACCTCACAAGGGACCTCACGGCTTTTGAACGGATCCTTCAATTAGATAAGATACCTCGGGGTGGGGTCTCGATCACATACCAGCTTTTGAACGTGGGTACCCCTGCTGCCCCCCCCTCATTTATGGGTGCTTGGGAGGAAGCCCTAGGGGAAGTCCTCACTGACAGCCAGTGGGAGAAGGTTTGTGTTTTAACTCACAAAGGTTCTGTAGCCTCAAAATACCAGGAGACGGCATATAAGATTCTCACTATGTGGTACAGGACTCCAGTCTACATTGCCAAGATTAGCCCGGGGAGTGATCCGTCATGCTGGAGGTGTGGGGAGGAGATTGGTACATTTTTGCATATTTGGTGGGATTGCGAGAGGATCAGACCCTTTTGGAAGGGCGTGCTGCGTGGTGTGGGGGAGGTGTCAGGTCATGAGGTGCCATATTCCCCTGGTCTTTGCCTCATTTCCCTCACGGGTGAATCTCTGACTTCCATGAAACGTTCTGTTTCTAGACACCTTCTTAATGCTGCCCGTTCCCTGATCCCCCGCTACTGGAAACGCACTGAAGCCCTGTCCCTTCGTCAATGGGTTACTCAGGTTGAGGAGATTAGAGAGATGGAGGAATTAGTCCACCTGTCCTCTGACAGGATGGAAGCATTTACTAAGGTCTGGGCAAGTTGGCTTTCATTCCTGTCATCCCCGGTTCTAGCTGCGCTCTTGAGGTGATGCGGTTTGGCGGTTCCCTTCCTTACTCTCTGGTCTCTACCCTCTTCATATCCTTGTCCCCCACTCTCTTTCCCCTTCCATCTCTATTATTCCATCTCTCCACCCCCCCCCTTTTTTTTTTTTTTTTGTGTGGCCCGGGCGGGTGTTGGATGCCACTGGGGACGATGTGTCTCGGTGGCCTGAACCACCGTAATCCCTCGTGTGTCTCCATTGTTCTGTCCTGTCTGATTTGATTGTATTCATTTGTCTTCCCATTTTTGTCCCCCTCTTGTTTATGCATGTTTTGAATTACGATGTGAGATTACTTGACCATGCACCATAGGTTGTGCTCTGTGATACTGGAGACATTTATACTCACCTGTCATCCACTGTTTTATTTTCTCTCTTTGATTGTTACATAAGCCGCCCCACGATTGTCAATTTGTTTGACCTCTTTAGCAGCCCCTGCGTGGGTTTTAACGTGATTTACTCTGCATTGTCCGACGCATGTTTAAGTGGCTCCTTCTCAGTTTTGACATTTACATGTATCTCATTGTCCGAGTGATCTTTATTGTACTGCCTTGTGTTGTACCCCATATGTGTCAATAAAAACGTTATTTACCTAAAATGCCAATGAATCATTAGGAAACAATGTTGTAATTGTTACAGCTAGAAATTTCCATGTTTTCAATAAAGAAACGATAAGTGCCTCCAAGATTTTGAACAGTAGTGTTTATCAGAGTCTTCTTATTCTTCTGACTTTGTTTAAAGCTCCCTAAGTCATCCATTATTTTCTGCTCCTCTTCCTGCTTCATGGTTATTATAGTGCAAGGTGCCAATAAAATAACTATTATATCTGAGGAGCAAACAGCACCATGGCAGGGTTGTCTTCATGAGTGATCTTTATAGATATCTTCTCTGCAGGACAGGAATAACCCTAGACAAATTATTTGGCCTGAGTGCAAGATGCAGTTGGTTCCCTCATTATTCAGAGTAAGTAAGTCAGTCCAGTTAAACAAGTGCAGAAAGCGATCAGCAATCACTTTGTGTTGCTTCAGTGCCTCAACAATCGCCCACTAAGCTCAGCCAGTGTTGCTGAAGTGCCTCGATATTGAGGCATTCAGAAACACAAAGAAAAAAATCATGGACCCCGTTCAATTGCTCCTGGGAATGTTTAAAAATGGCATGCTGCACCTCACAAGATGGCGGCTCTCATTTAAAATAAGAAGGTTTGTCCAGGTACTGCAGCCAACCATGAAGGCCAATGGAGCCCAGCTCACTAATCACTGTGATCAGCAAAATATATATTAATTTATTTTTTAAAGACCCCAGTGAAGTCACAATGACACCATATGGGGAAACATCCAGTTCAAAGAAAATATGTCCAAAAAATGTTTAAATAACATGTTTATTTTTATGAGCACATTCTAAAATCAGCCCTGTATCTTCCCAAAAATCCTGGCAGGGAAATAGTTAAAATACCAACATTTGAAATACTATGGGGTATCTAGTTTTCAAAAATGTATTGTTTGTTGGGATAAATTCAATTAGCCCAGGTTCAAAGATATCCCAAATTGGAGATGGGTGCAGACTGACCAGATGTCAAAATTCCAAAATGTAGCCTTTTAGCCTCCAAACCTATGCTTGGATGGTATCACTGTACTTTGGACATGTTGCTGAACACGTATTGGGATGTTATTTGGAAGTTACATATAGGAGAAAAGTATAGTTAAAATGATACCATTTATTGGCTAACTGAGAGTTTGATTGCGAGCTTTCGAGACCAAGTTGTTAGGTCCCTTCCTCAGGCATTAATGAAGCTAACACAGACTTATCTAAATACAAAAGCACAATTCACACATTAACAAAGACATTAGATAAACACAGAGGTATTGGGGAATTTGTTCAGCAGTAAATTAGTTGTCTAATGGTTTTATGGCCCCTCTAACCAGGGAGTGAACTGACCAACGATGCTTTGATTGAACCATATCTGTCCATTGGATCTCTGCTAGTCCAACTAATTTACTGCTGAACAAATTCCCCAATACCTCTGTGTTTATCTAATGTCTTTGTTAATGTGTGAATTGTGCTTTTGTATTTAGATAAGTCTGTGTTAGCTTCATTAATGCCTGAGGAAGGGACCTAACAACTTGGTCTCGAAAGCTCGCAATCAAACTCTCAGTTAGCCAATAAATGGTATCATTTTAACTATACTTTTCTCCTGTTTTCTCAACGGCTAACACGGTACAAAACCTTTTTATGAAGTTACATATAGCAAGAGTTGTGGATTCACACCTGAGCTTATGATGTGTTTAGGGGGAGAATTAGTCCACGGAAAGAGTTCAATTGCCACCATTTAAAATACTGTGAGGTGTCTAGTTTCCACAAGTACATGGCAAACGGAATTGGCTGACTTCAAGGATTGAAAAACAGCAATACATTACTGCATTTTTTGTCCTATAACTTTCAAAAAACCCCCAAAACACTGGGTATTTCTAAATAGTACCAATAAGAATCTAACATTTTTTTATATAGTAAATTAGATAGGATCAAAAAATGGCAACTAAATACAGTTTATTGCACTATGTAGCCCACTAATGAAGAATTCATATAAAGGATACTTAAAAGGTTTTCTTGCCACTTATGGTTCACTGGAAGAGCCACACAGCGATAAGCAGACACGTTCACATCTCCTTCAAGTGGGTGGCACAAAAGAGGTAAATGTGTGAGGCTGGGGGTCTGCTAACGGAGAAAATACTAATTTTAAGAGAATACTCTTTAAGGCATTGAAGTGGATAAAATTACTGCAGTGTCCCTTTAGTTGATTGCAAGCCCCCATTTAGTGGGTCCCATTATTATTTATTAGTATAGCACCATCATATTCAGTGGCGCTGTACAATAGGCAGATCATTACAGCAGAATTGTTTCATAAGGACAGTGCAGATCAAAAACTTGAGGCAGGGCATTACAGACATGATAATCTCACTGGGAGTGGGGAGCTACCATAGGGCGAGTTTCTAAGGGCATTACTGCCCCAATACAGGATTGTATTTACTCTCGCCGAAAATGGAATTCTCAAAGAGCTTCACAAAAAGGTAGTTGTCAAATTTTAGTCGGCCATACTGATAAAGCACAAGTTACTCGGTTGAAAAATTCTTAATCACACTCAAAGGGGTAGCCACCGATAGCCGTGACGTAGCATGCCCGTTGCCGCGAAGAAGTTAATTAATGACCCTTTAGGCTTGCCGTGGTTCGCTCCACCTCTCCTGCCCTGGGGTAACCATTGCCATGACAATTTCTAGCAACAATCTCTCTGAGTTGTGATTGGTTCGTGATTCCCCCGGAGACGGTTACCAAGGTGGACGCTGCCCCGTCTAACACCCTGACCTGGGAGAAGGACACGAGTGAGAACAAGCTGCTGTCTCAGGTAAGGGGATGCTTTATACAATAGAGAGGGCGCAAAATAAATATTGCCATCACTTTAGTGTCAGATTAATCGGGTACAGTGGAATAGGGGCAGGTGTAAAGGCTTTGTTACATTCAGTGAGGGGCTATATACTTTTTCAGAATCGGTGTGTGTGTGTGTTATGATGCATACATCCTACAGGGTTAATCGGGGCTACTTACCTGTTTTGGACTATAACACCCATGATGCTTAGAATGGTTCGAAATGGATGTTCTGCATTTGGTAATCTATTTCGAAAGACGTTGATCGCAGTTTTAGTATCCCTTCCTAGCGTGATCACTGACTGCGGCCAAACAACATGAATGGACATGCTGCCAAAACCTCTACAGCAAAATGCTAATAGTGAAGCCCTGTCTGGTGCAAAATGCTAACAGTAAAGCAATCACCATAGCAACCAAAAGCATGTTCCCCTGATCGGTCCATTTAGCATACATAATCCCAATGAGTGCAACCTGCAGATCTACTCAGTGGCATTTTCTGTAAACCATGAAAATATTTTATATGACCCTATGATTTGGTGTCTTTAGGACAAATACTATGTCAGTGTATTGTGCCTTTATGTTTGTAGAAATTACACTCGAAGGCAGAATATAAACAAATATTAAAATTCACACCAGGCATTCCAAGCAGCCCTTTTTAAATCATTAATCACATTTTATTTGCAAAACAGTAGCTGCAACATTATACCATTATGTGTGCTACAGTGTCTCATTTGCTGTTGTATTCTGTAACTGCTGGATTGGATTACACATATAATGTTACATATGGCAGGTATCTTATGCCATGGGCTATATTCAGAACCTAAAAATAGTGCATCACTAATGTGCAATTACATAAAAAAATAAATTGAAGCGAAATGTTTACTGATGTCACTGTCTTATAAGATATTCAGAGTATTTCCCCTGATACCTGGGGTATTAGGAGGAGATATGTCCTAATATTTCTTATATTAAGTAAGAAAAAATTGCAGGATTCTGCCTCCGATTTAGTGTGGACTGGATCACTGGGTAAGTATGAGCAGCATGGACTTCTCTCATTCATTCACTTTTTTGTCTGCATTAGTGAATGAGGGTGTCAGACTAAGATTCATAATACAGAAAATCATTTAGCACCTATATTCACTACATAGGGCTGATTTTGTAAAGTAAAAAAAGGAACCAATGCACTTTATTTTGGGCCACCATATAGCTGGGCTGTCATCCAGGTAAGACCATGAAAAGCAGCACCATCGCTACTGTGATCCGCGGCATCGCTACTGTGATCCGCGACATCACTACTATGCATGTTTATCTGGAAGTGAGAGACATGTGTTGCTAGTGTTTGACAGGTTCCATAAAATGAGGGAAGCTAAATGAAGTTATTCATCCCCATGTCTGTGTGACAAGTGTGAGAATGTGACAAGTGTTCTTTTGTGTCTACATAATATAAAATGTGATACTGTGACTGGAGTAATCAGGGGGTTTAAAGTCAGTGTTTTCCTCAGTTTTTTTGGTTTATCATTTTAAGCATTGATATTGATTGTTTTTTTTTTTTTTGCTTTTTTTTTTACACTCAGCTACTGTCATCATAAAATGGCCACGATTAGCTTCAAGCCTGGTAGTCGGTTTTCCGTGCCAGACTGGCACACCAACAGTTCCCTGATTTCCCAGAATGCTGAGAGGCAACGCACAGCTTCTCATGAGATCCGTCAGCAAGCCAGGGTGTTGCGCAATGAGACAAACAACCAGGTATCCCACATCCCCTTTAAATACAAAAGGAGATTTCCATAGGGATTTTATAACTCATGCATGATATCACATTATTTTCAAATGTAATAATTAACCTCTTAAGCCTGCAGCTTGCAAAGAGTGATGTCCAAATCAACAAACTGCAATGCTATCTACTAAATGGTGTTTATTGTAAAATATTGGGTTTTAGGTGGGTTGGAAAGCAAATGCAAACCTTATGACCTGGATTGATCATTTGAAAAAATGATTAAAACACAAAATGCTATGCAACTGAAAGTTATACTACACTGACGGCTGGCACGTGAAAGAAATAAAGCACCGTTTAGAAAATGTGGAAATATTTCGCAGCCTACACTTGTAAAGTTTTAGTAGCTGCTGCTACCTAGCTGTCTGGCCCTATTGATGTCTTTATATAAATGTCAATGTTGATGTACAGAATCCTAATCATGGAGCCTTTAAACATTGATGTGAAACTCTTTAAATTATATAGAATCTCTAGAAAGCCATTGAATCTTAATAGCCTAAAACAGGGGCGTCCAAGTGCGGCCCTCCAGCTGCTGCAGGACTACATTTACCATAATGCTCTTTCAGCTAAGGGGCTGGCTGAGGAGTATGGGAGATGAAGTCCTGCAGCAGCTGGAGGGCCGCACGTCGGACGCCCCTGGCCTAAAACGTATTTCATTCTTCTACTCACCCCCACCTTGCATACAAATGTGGCCTCTCACATGCTTAGTAAGGTAGGGAAGTTGGTAGTATTCTACTAGTAATACATTCTTACAGCATAACATATTTCTAAATATAGCTTTGATTTCAAAACCTTTTTCTTAAAAAAAATCTATTTATTCACCCACATGTGCCCTGCAACAATTACAGCAAAACATATTTATTACTACCTACAACCCTGACTACATTAGATGCTGAAAACAGAGCACCAACTCTCTTTTGATTTCATCTCTCCGCTTTCTCTGTTTTTAGACTCAGTGGGATGAACACGATAATAGAACGCGTTTAGCTGATCGCATTGATGAAGTGAATAAATGGAGGGAAGTGCTGGACAAATGTTTGGCTGAAGTGGACGCGGAAATTGATGCACTGAATCTGGTGAGTTGGATGGTTCTGTTGCTGTGCCAATGTCACTCACAGATCATGATAAAATGTGCAGTAGTTGTCATATATTGGCAGGCCTTGGTGTGGTTTTCAGTGTGCCTGTTATGAACTATCGTATGTGTGTGTGAATTATCCTTACCTTTGTGAAGGTGAGTAATGTACGCTGGCATTAAAATCCCACCTGTGTTGAGTTTGGCCACTTAACAATGTCCCCTAAATTAGAGTTTGATAAAACTAGTTAGTAACCTATCACTTCATTTTGGTAATTGCAGATAAAAGATGAGGCGGAGCGAGCCTTACAGGCCAAGAACGTCCCACTGGATGTGGTGGTCGAGTGTTTGACTTTTCGGGAGAGCCGCAGGGGCATTGACCTGGTGAAGGATCCTGTGGAGGATGACTTGCATAAGGAGATGGAGGTGATTGAAGGTGCCCGCAAGGCACTGCAGCAGAAGATTAGTGAGGCATTTGAGCAGCTCTGGTAAGAAACCTTTAAGTGATTTTATCTCCTTGTTGGAAACTGTGGACAGTGACTCCTTGCTATTAACTGTTTAATCTGCTGCCAAAAACTGTGACACAACTAAGGCAAACCGAATGTAAAAAAAAACATATAAGGTATATAAAGTGACAAAGTACCTTTTTTGCTGTCTCCTTAAATTCTTCTGCTGAGAAAACATTTAGTTTTGGATGTAATATAGGGGAAAGCTGGGAAATTAATAGACTGGACATGTTGTGTTGAAAGTTACGTATCGCCTGGCATAACTTGTCCTGTTTTAAATATTGTTTATTGATAGAGCTAACGTAAATAATACAACGTTAACATTCACTCATTCACTTTGTATTGTCTTCCAGCCTCCTGCAAGAATCTCGTCAACAAATGAACTGGGATCACCGATGCAAAGTGGAGACAATTGAAATAGATCGGACATGCCTGTCCCTCAACAATAATGCTCCTAACATTTCCTTGAAACCAGATCCAACACGTGTTCCACATGAGTATGGGCTCATATTATTAATATTAGAGGTGTCTATATCTATTGCTTCTGGATGTGGTAATAAGTTGGAATGGAGTGTAGGAAACAGGAAAAATTCACATAAGCTTAAATTTTAGCCAGTTTTATAATGGGCCTTTCTCGACATGGGTAATTTTAATGCCTGACATTGTAAAGCCTTAACACTAACCTTCACCTCTGCTCTCTTGTTTATGCTAACCTCACAATACTAACAATAACCATCCTCCTAAAGCTAGAATGGTAACCCAAATCTTTTATCATAGTGTGTCGCTTTTGATCTTTCATTTGTTACTTTAATGTACTAGAGACCGTTTTATTTTGGTTTGGGCACCAATGAAAACTACTAACCTTAGTAAATGCAACTTGATAGAAACGGCCAATGACAGGGCCATTTTTAATGTTAATGTGATGCTGATCACAAGTGGTTCTCCATATTATTATGGTCCACTTTCACAATGTCAAGGAAGAACTAAACATAGAAATTGCAGGACGACATCATTTCAGACAATGTTTTATTTTATAGAAGTTTTCCTAAAAATAGTTTTTGATATGACTAGCACAAAAATCGTTCCATCTACCTTCAAGCCAGTAAGTGACAATGTGGACATTTGTGGTTCCTTTAGCAGTAGACACAGGTGTCCCTTAACCATTTGGAACAGATCTGCAATGGAAGTGGTTAGGTATCCTGTACGTTTGTCTGTACCTACCTTAGTCACTTTTCTCCTCATCAGGACTACCAGCCCCCAGGAATGGGAACAGTATAGCCGTTACAACAAGGAGAGAGCAGAGGCTGAAGTCCGAGCCTCTGTACAATTGAGAGAAGTAATTGCAATGACTATTGCACAGGTAAGGATGGCCTAAAATTTTCTGCCAAACTCTTGGTCAGAGGGTCTGCACGAGACTGAATAAAAGGTCATGAGTACACAGATATAAAGATGTAGACATACTAATTGACAAATTATTACACAGGGGATTCACCAGTGTCCTATTTCCTATAAGCTTATTTTCAGATTTCTGTATATTTTTCTACCAATAATCAGAATCAGTCCGGAATACAAAAGCTTCTTTGCAACATGGTGAGACCATTTCAAGACACCAAAGCCCTAGTAGAAATAGTTATTTATATGAATGCAGTTATATGTGATTAAGTGCTCTACCTTAACCCCTTAGTGATAGATAATAAAGCATTGCATTTACATTTACACACAGAGGCTTCCCTAAGAAAGATAGATCTCTGTTGGATGGTCAGTGACCGATCTGCATTATCTTTGTAAAGTAAAGAAAGTTGGTTTTGTTGCTGGTTTCCCTGGTAACAAAAGTAAAAAAAACTGCAGTTTGTTAACAATGGGTTGTCCTTAACCCCTTAAAAGCAATGAATTGTGATACCGTACATGTACGGCTTTGTCATGAAGGGGCTCCACCAAATAAATAAAAAAAATAGAGAACAAAAAAAATATAATTTGTGTGGACAATTTTATGGTTGATAAAAGACATTGCAAAATTGCTAAAAAATGTTTCCATTCTTAAGTGTAAAGAACAGCTAAAACAGACTTCATCTTGGGTTAAAAACCATAAAGTGTAATGTATTTGGAATTTATAGGCTGAGGTGTAATAGCCCTTCCAGTGTGAGAAATCTCTTCAATTACTGTAAGAGATGCTGATCCATGGTATTCATTGCATACCACAGGTCCACAAGGAAATTTATCTCACTGGAGAGACTTCTCTCAGCTTGGTCAATAAAAGTAATACATAAAAAAAAAATCACAAAACTGGAAGTAACATACGTTTTGCTAGTTGTAACGTTAATAGGACCATTCTGTGTATTCATGAGGTCTACCGTTTTTCCTTGAATAGACTAACAATGAGCTGGAGGCTCAGAGAGTCGCTGTGGAGTTTGAATTTAGGAAGAGGATCCGGGAATTTGAAAGAGCTCATAATGAGCTGAAGTGGCAAGAGAAGAACGTGAGCTGTCTACTTTAACGCTACTTTTGTTGCTACTAAGCCAAATTAAGACTCTTCCTGGGTATAGGCCTCAGTAACTATGCCTGTGTTTGGTTTTTTCGGTAATCACAGTCTGTCTGATGATCTATCTCTGATCATATAAATGAAATTACACACCGATATGTGCCACATCTATGTTGAAGTGCTACTATACATCTCTGTTACAGACTAAAGAGGAGATACAAGAACTGGAAGAAGACATCAGGCATTTGGAAGCAGATCTGAGGGACAAGATGGGCCCTCTGAAGCTGGCTCATACCCGGTTGGAGACCCGCACTTACCGACCAAACATGGAACTATGCAGGGACCAGGTGTGGAGGGTGCAATTTTGTTAAGGTTCCTTGCTGGCTTTGAGTGTTTATTCATAGCCAACCCATGTGACAAAATACTGAAAATTCTTATTTTTCTTCATACCCAGGTGCAGTACGGTTTGACAGATGAAGTTCACCAACTGGAAGGCACAATTGCTGCTTTGAAGCAAAAACTAGCTCAATCACAGTAGGTTTTGTTTTTTCCTTGGTTAAATTATATTAAACATAATAAATATCCCCCATCTCTCCTACAAGCTTTCCATACCAAGATAGCTTAGTGTTTCCTGATAATTTATTTTGTGAATCATCGGAAATTTTAGCAAATCGTCTTTAGAATGGCTTGAGACTATCCTTCTGGAGGTGGGATTCCCAGTACTTTGGTCTGTTTTATTACCACCGAGTAATAAAATGAGTGTTGCGAACCTTTAACAAAATACCAATTGATTCCCTTTAAGCTCAATGTAATACCTGTTTTTTCCTACCTTTTTATATAGGGATGCCCTAGATGCTCTGTGTAAACAATTAGCTCGCATAGAAGCTGATGTCAAGTCTAAAGAAAACTCTCTTAGCCTGGACAATAAGTGCCTGGATGTTCGTCAGAAACTTACCATGCCTGCTGAGAAATATGTTGCTACCCTGGATACATTCAACAGAACTACCAATCGTAACCTTTCACCCCTTAAGAGTCGCCAACTGGAGCTCGCTTAGAATGGGTGGAAATAGAAGCCGTTGTCCTGAGTGTGTGTTTTATCATATACCTCCAGTTAAAATGAAATAAATTCAGATAATAAGCATGTTGCTTTGTTGCTTTTGATATAACATTCACTACCACATTGTCTGCTGGTGGGAGGATGTGATGTGTGAAGATAACGTGATAGAGCATCCTAATACACTAAGGTATCAGACTCAAGATCCACCACTGCTACCACCTTACATTAACATAAACGTTTTAACACCATGCAGTAACTCGCACACACATACTAACACCATATACTTACACATGCACTGTTCTCTCAACAGCTCCTGCTCTACTTCTGTGGGATCACATAGGGTGTTACATGACTCCCCTGGGAACCTCTAGGTCCAGGACAGCTAGGAGTGTGGGGCTTATACCGGGGCTGGAGTATGAAGCAACTGGCACCCCAGAGACTCAAGGCTGAAAATGAATTTTTGACATTGTATACCAGCGCTCTGCACCAGTTGCTGGCGCATAGTGATTAGGGAGCACCAAAGCAGAGGTCTGGATTGACAGACCTTGCACTCCCACAACAGGATGGAAGACAGAAGATGGAAGAGGAGAAAAGGGTGCTGTAAGGGCAAGTGTGACCAGTGAGCCAGTATCTTTGTGTGTATGGGCAATTGTACATGTGAATGTATGGGCAGACCTGTGTGAGGGCAGTGTGTGTGTATGGGCAGTGTGTGTGTGTATTAGCAGGTGTTTGTAAGGGCAGTAAATATGTGTACACATGGGCAGGAGTGTGTAAGGGCAGTGTATGTGTATTTGCGTGTTTATGGGCAGGTGTGTGTAAGGGCAGCATATTTGTCATCATTCGTTTCCCAGAATCAAAGCAGCTTGCCTGGATAGGCACCAGAATTGCTCATGGAGGACATTTACTGAGGTCTGCAGTGGACAATTTAATGATGTTCTATGGACCCTCACAAACTTTGCTACAGACGCTGGTGTGCTTGTACGGACACTTATAGCTAGCCCACCTCTGCTCTCCCTTACATGTACACACATGTAACATTTATTTTAATAATTGTGTTAAATATGGAGCCCAAATAAGTATGGCCACATATATTCATGCATGCATCTGTTAGTGTTTGGTATTGGTGTGTATGTGTGTTCAGGTGCTGGAGTGAGTTTGTAACGTTACTTGCCCCTGGGCCAAAATGTGCCAGACACATTTTTTTCTATATACAATTGAGCAGCAAGGGGTAGGGTGATATTATGAGGGCAGGTTCAATATCAAAGCCTTGCTCACCTATGGAGGAGGGAAGAACCAAAATTTTAAGGCGGGAGGGGGTAAGTGGACTGGCCTTTGCATGAGTAGCTACGGTACTTTCACCAATGCAGCTTGTCGTTTAAAACATCCATTGTGGTTAAGACTTACTGGGACATTAGTCCACCAAACGAAATTCATCAATATACTAAAATCACTAATCTATTGTCAGCAAGCCTTCCCCGCCCCCCTTTTCAGGAGACATAAAGCCTCTTTTCAAGGAGCTAAACACACCATAATAGTGCATGGAGAGCCGAGGAATGTACCATATAGATTATGTCTGTATGTAACATATTGCCTTAACAACATACGCAGATAGGAATAGGTACCAAAGTAATTTTCAAATCTTCTAACCGAACCATTCTGGCGCTCCGTTAGTTAGTTTTAATGATGCGGAAGTATGTTTTCCGTAAGTTACGTAACGTTCGAAAGTAGCTTAGCGAACATGCTCGACCCAGCTTCATCTTAAATATTAAACAATAACGTCATCTCTTCTTTCACTTCGCGTCGCACATCTTATTACAATGTCCGTCCGTTTATCGAGAAGCCTTTTATAGAGATACGTTTTACCACGCCTCCTCCTGTCTATCGGCATCCTAATTGGTCACACTGACAAGAGCTGATTGGGTGCCTCTCATGTTGTCCTGTTTTGGCTCTGTGGTTGGACGGCGCCGCTTCACACAGTTACGTTGAGGCCTAGCTGTCAGAGAGGAAGATGCAGCCGTACCAGTTGTCTCGCTTCCGGGGGGCACTTCTAGGGGCATTACTCGGAGACTGCATAGGGGCTGTATTCGAGGGCTTGACTTCGGTGAGCGTGCGGAGAGTGTGCCAGTTCCTCAGTCACCTGGACAAGAGGAGCGAAGAAAAGCGGGGTGAGACATCATTGCATAGCCTAGAATGAGGGGAATACGGTGTATACGTGAATATCTGTGTAGAACTACAAAAAGTGCCCTTTAAACTAATATATACAATTGAGCTGTTCTGTTAAAAAAAAAAGTTTGGAAATGGGTCTTATCACCATGACAATCAATACATAGGGTATTTAATGCTGCTATGGCGACACGTAAAACGAATACCTATTTTATGAATACCAGCATTGCTGCTTAGCATGAAAGAGAAACTTAGTGTTCCAAATTATTGTTCGGTTAGCGTTTACCCCAAGTATCCAGTTTGGCCTGTCGCGGGGGTGATGCTGAAAAGGTAGGGTGTCAATATTTAAGGATACAATGTTTTCATTAGGGGCAGTTGTGGTGACGAGTTTTAAAAGGAGTCTTTTTAATGTAGACGTCAAATAAATTATCCAATCAGCAGCGACATTTCATTCATCATTTTATTTATACCGCTCGAGCAGATAACTGTAGTGCTATTAGCATTGGGGAGAGTGAAAATGAACAATAACCGATATACAAATTAGACAGTAACATTATCACATGTTAAGACACAGTGGGGGCAGAAGGAGGGCTAATAAAGTGACTAACATGCATTGTGGATGGTTTTGTAAATCATTTCCTGGTAAGAAGATGCAAGAATGATACATTTATCCTCCAGTAAGTCAATCCTGAGCTATCTTCATTTGGGGCTAAAAATATCATGTAAATGTATATAATTAAAGGGAAACTCCAGCAATCATACATACTTTAATGTATGTGGTCCATTTTCAAATGCATGAGGGCTTTCCGCAGAATCATCCCAAATGCATTTGACTCTTCCCTAACCCTAAATGCCATGCAGGAGATGCATTCGGCCGAATGCATCTCCTGCATGTGACGTACTCGTCTCCAGTCAGATCTTACGCTGGCTCTGGGGAACGTTGCATGCAGGGGTCTGTTTACACAACACTGCGTATGTTTAAAGTCTTCCTTTTGAGTCTGGTGGGATCGCTTTCCTGCCACCGATTGGCTGCCAAAGCTGTCAGTCAGCGACAAGACATATTCCCATTGATTTCATATTGGCAGCTTAAGTAGCCAATCAGTGGGAAGAAATCTTTAAGTACGGAGAAACAAGGAACACTTTGCAGTGAGGCTATAACTGCTGTGTCAGGTAAGTGGTAATGGTGTCCCTTGCGACTTATCGCCTTATCAGTGAACATAAGGAAAAATTGCTTCCCCTGCTGAAATGGAGCAATTTGGTAAAGGTCATGTGTCCCTGTATATTTATTTTGGAGGAATTTTCTTACAGCTCATCACGTGCTATGTACCATGCGAGATCTCTATAGTAACGCTGTCTCGGAAGATAAATCATTAAGTCCTGCTCTCTCTCATTTCAGATGCTCTGATGTACACGGATGACACCGCCATGGCAAAGTCTGTTGTGCAGTCAGTGCTAGCTAACCAGGAGTTTGACGCAGAAGATCTCGCTGAAAGGTCAGACCTTTAATATTGATCTGCTTTAAATGAGTTATCTGCTTTATAATAAGCTGTCACTAGCAACATAGCCTTCTCCTTTATCCTATTACTTTCTGGGCTGATTCTGTACTCGCAGCCAATTTGGCATTTTGCATCATAAGCTATAGTTGACTCAATTAACAAAATGTATAAGCTCTCAGCCTGTCTATCATTGGGCTGCAACTCTTGGTGTTATACTAATGTTCATACAATCTTTACCTAACACCCGTAATAGCAACCCGTATAAAGTAATTGGTAAGAGCTGTGTGTTCGATTCTCTTGAGCATTACACTCAGTGACAATTGTGCAATTGGGTATTAAGGCTTTGGTTAAGGCTCGCCCATCATTCAGTTTCTTCTTCAGGTGCTATTAGGATGCACATGTCGCCTGTTTTCTTAAGATAAAGCTTTTCCCCTCAGTGTTTTTCTTATTTCTTTTTGTTACTTTAATCTGTGGGTCAGACGAATGAGTAATGCATTGCTCATCTGTCTGGTACTTAAAGGCGCAACATGTGTTCTATGTTTTTATTTTTGTGGATTAGCGCTTGGCGTTCCAAAGGGATAAGCAATGCATTGCTCACCCCATATAGCACTCGAAAGCCAAGGGAATGTTTTTGTCTTACTTTGTGTTACATGAAACAGTTCTCTGAAAAAATTCAGAACATCATCCTCTGATCCATTTTTCCTGACAGTGGTGTTGAAAGGAATGCTTGTTGGAGTAAGCAATTTCCTTGCTGTGCGTAAGAGATTCATTAATGGCGGACATAGTATAGTATATTCCAAATTTAAGTCTTCGTGTCAGGACTCTGTGCCCTTATCTATTTCTCTACACTGATATCTGCCTTCTTTGTATTTTCTACCTAGTATAAAAAAACTCTATATGTGAATCTGACATTTTTTTGCCTCTTGCATCTCTGGGGTATCTTGTTTGATAGCTCTACTGCCAACCAAATACTTTTTTTTTTTTACAAACAAAATGTAATGTTGCTTACCTGGAAATATTTTATATATCTCTCCAGATTTACTAAAGAGTACAAGAATGACCCAGACCGTGGGTATGGGATGGCAGTTATACACGTGTTTGAAAAGATTGACAGTGGAGAGTACAGAAGCGTCTTTACTCCGGCCAAGGAGCAATTTGATGGTAGAGGGTCCTATGGAAATGGAGCAGCCATGAGAGTGGTTGGGATTCCATTGGCGTACCCCAACATCCCGGATATAATGCGGGTTAGTCTCTGTAGAAAAAGTATTTTTTGCCATGGTATAGTTGTAATTATATTTGGTTAGGAAAAAGTGATTGGAGTGTTAAAACGTAACCATTAGTTTTGCTATCTTCATTGTTTAATGTATGTACATTAAATGTATGTTTAATGTAATGTCCAGTTCAACATTACTATGTACAACATTGTATTTAACCTCGTCAGCATAAGGTGTGTGTGTGTGTATATATATATATATTTGCACACATCACACGCATACTATTTGTTGATATCACTTGCTAACAGGTATATAAAAATTACCATATCTTGGAGGTATAAGGCATATCAGGGGGCAGAGTAGCATATAAGGTGTATAAGGCATATCTGGGGGCATAGTGGCAAGCCTGGGGAAGATGTGCATAGCTGGGGGGCATGTTGGCAGAAAAAAGGAAATAAAACCAAAAAATACATTTTTTTTCAATCCTAGTTTTTATTAAATATGAAAACATTGTTTACATGTGAATTAATATTTACTAGTAAAGCTTTTTTCCTAAAGGGTAGTCTTATATTCAGACCTTTATTTTTTTCTAAATTAATGTTCAAATTTTGGGGGTCGTCTTATGGGCTGTCTTATAATCAAGCAAATACGGTACTATCTATTGAAGCGGTATTGCCTTTTCTTTTCTTGTTTTGGTTGCAGTATGCTAAGGTCAGTGGAGAGCTGACTCATGCCTCCTCTCTGGGCTACAATGGAGCCATATTACAGGCTCTGGCAGTGCACTATGCTCTACAAGGAGAACAGAGCCGGGAAACTTTTCTGCAGCATCTCCTTTGCCATATGCAGGATGTGGAGGCCGATGAAAAGTCTCGTTCTGATGCCAGAGCGTAAGTAACACGAACTTAATTCCCAAAAGCAAACTACGGTGAATCAGAAGCCTAGTTACTGCATTATATACACCAGGGCTTGACAAATTTGTTGTGAATCTAGGCGCCAGGTAAAAAAGTTAGGAGCCAGGATTTTTGTTGGTCAGGAGTGATCTGATCATCATCAGCCCACTTACTAAACTCACAGCATTTGACCTGGAAGCACCCTGGACTTTCAGGTCAGTGCTGTTTTTTTTTTTTTTTATTAATTTTTTTTTTTTAACTCTTTTGATGCTGATGTTCCATTGGAGCACAGTATTGACTGGTATTTAGTCCCCAAATGTTAACCCCTGCAATGCCACGAATGTGTCATACACAATTGTGGCACTGAAGGGGTTAACGCTGCACTGTCGCTCTCATGGAGCGATCAGGCAGCAGGGGGGTGTTGGGGCTGGTCTCCACACTCATGGGGAGACCAAAGAACCCTCTCCCCTGTCCCTGAAGCTGCCTCTGGCAGCTGGGACACAATTGCTGGTCTATAGACCAGCCATTGCAGGAGGAGTCTCTGATGACTGCTGTAGGCTTCCATGCCTACAGGAATCAAAGGGCTTTTGGGGGCTCGTTTTTGCTGTTGCTGGTTTGCCTGGGCTTCCAGGCAGACCACCAGCAGCAGAGCCCCCTGAAAAACGGGAATTAACCCCTAAATGCCGCGATCGCGGCATTGAAGGGGTTAACGCTGCCCTGTCGCTCTCATGGAGCGATCAGGCAGCAGGGGGATGTTGTGTTAGGTCCCCACACTTGTGTGGGGACCCAATCAACACTGAACTCCCTTTCCTGAAGCTGCCTGTGGCAGCTGAAAACACGATTGCTGGTTTTGCAGCAGCCGCGTTTTCAGCCTACAGGGTCACTCCGTGGGAGTGATCTCAGACTCGGGGGCGGGCTCGGAGTGGCTGTGCTGTCTGGGTATCAATTGGAATGAAATGCTTATAGATTCTTTAATATTTTTTCTTTCTTCAGCGGTTTTTGAAATGACTTTAATTTCCATTTAGTGCATATCAAACCTTTTATTGTTATAGTCTCCGATTTTTTTTCTTTTCTAATCTTGTCTCTTTCTCGTTAGACTGGAGCTGGGAGAGTTCCCATACTGTAGCAGGTTAAATAAAATAAAGGATTTCCTAGACAAAGGCAACGTTTCAAGGGAGGATGTGGTTAAAGAGCTAGGTAAGCTCTGTCCCCAAATTAACCCTCTTCATCAGCTGTACCTTGGCACTCATTGTGTTCTCCCAGTGGCAAAGACATGTTTTCCTTGGTCATTTTCCACCAATGAGAATCAAAATAGCAGAATGTGTATTGAGAACAGAAATGCGGTCAGAACAGAAAAAGGAATCGTGTGTTGATTTAATAAAAATGTGAACAAAACATAAGCATTTTAACATTGTCATCTAATGGCATTTCACGGCAGCAGTATAAGTTTCATGTCTAGAAATACATGCTAGAAGCACCATCAGATGACCTTTTTCAGCCTCCATCGGCCATAAAAAAAGAACCAGACTGGTGTTCACTATGGTGTTCAACTGCAGTGAGCTTCTCTTGCAGAGTTAATGTGGAGAGATATGCTAAATGCCATCCCACTGAAACATGTATATATCTCGCATCTCATTTTCAGTCCCCTTTCATATTCAGACACACAATTGCTACCATTAAAGTTTGCTAGGTCCTGCTATAAACATTTAGTTTGTCATTATGTTGTCCTTTAGGTAATGGCATTGCAGCCCTGGAGTCTGTCCCCACTGCAATCTATTCATTCCTGCGCTGCATGGATCCTGTAGAGGAGCTGCCCCAGGAGTACAACTGCCTACAGCGCACAATCGCCTTCTGCATCTCACTTGGCGGGGACACAGACACCATAGCCACCATGGCTGGCGCAATTGCCGGAGCTTACCATGGAGAAGAACAAGTTCCACTCAGCTGGAGGCTGTGTTCTGAGGGGTACAAAGATGCAGAGACCTGGGGGGAAAAGCTTCATCAGCTATACAGCACACGGCTGCAGAATGTTGCATCTTAATCGAGAACATGCAAGTTGTAGTAGCTTCTGGAGAGTGTCGAAGAGCTGCCAGAGACACCCGTGGAGCGTGTGCCCAGCAGCACACAAGAGGACAGCAGGGCTAATGCGATAGGAAGACCTGAATACTGAGCCGATTCCTTAACTCGCTCAGTGATTACAGTATAATGAAGTGTGTTGCTATGCATAGACGGGCCATTTTTAAAGAAGATTACCTAAGAGCATCCAAAAATTCAGCAGACCAGTTTATTTTTGCAAACTTCTTAAAAAAAAAAAAAAAAAAAAAAAAGCCCTGGCTTTATACTGGAAGTGCCATTGAAAGGAAATGTTGCTTTGGGATTTAGAATCATTGTTTATCGCAGTGCGGCAAGATAAGAACTTTACCAGCTTCAGATGCCATACTAAAAAAAGGGGGTTTTAATATTAAGCAAAACTGGTATTCAACAGTCTAAAATGGAAATGAGTACATGCTAAATTGGAGGGTAGGTAACATTAGGTTACAGTCATGGGTATAGGTGGAAATATTGTGAGACCTTCCCTTTAATAAAAAAAATTAATTAAAAAAAATTGGATATGGCTAAAGATGTAATGATGTTAAATGCATTTTTTTTTCTTTTAAATTTACTTTATTCTGATATCTGGTAAAGATGTTAACACAGCAAATAAAAACTGAAAATTGTTTCAGCGTCGATGATTGATATAAAATCCATATATTGTACATTTTTCCATAGTACAAAATGATTGCAGGGATTTGTTGGAATGCCAGTCATAATCCTGTTTAATTGGTGCAGGGATTATTATATAAAATATAATAATTATGGTTTCATTTAGCCAGCCGTGGGACGTAAAAACACAGCTTTTCCCGAATTCAGAAAGTAATTGGATTTAAATCCAATCCAAATATCTCTACCGAGTCCTCTTTACTCTACTGGAAACATACCACGTATCCCGATTTAAAATAAAAAAACAAAAATCTAAAAATATCTCAGACTAAAACATTTTTTATTTCTGGCACCACACAGGGGCTTAGCCCAAAAATGTCCTATGAAGACATGAAAAGTGCAAAGACAGGTGTGTAAACTGTTTTCTTCTTGCTGGGTGAGCTGGCATTCAACATATATTTTTCCCTTCTGGTTTTATAATTACAATATTTCTAAAGAGGTATTATATACTATAGTAGAATCAGAGTCGCAATGACTTTTTTTTAATGCTGAGATGCTATAATATAAAATGACCACTATGTGGCACTATTTTCACATTGGATTCATGAACATCATGCTTCAGGAATTCAAGGGGGCTTTTAATAATTATTACACCCCCCCTAAAAAAAAAAAACTAAAAAGGTCTGCAGCAAAGTTTTTAATAGGACTTGGTGCATATGGTCATTTTTTTACTTCTGGTGTTCTAATCATTGTATGTAACATGAGAATAGATTTCATAGCATTGGACAATGTGTGAACAGCATCCTCCCAGCACAGATTCTACAATCTGTGACTTTATTTTTTCATTTCCCCTAACATAGTTTTTATTGTCTGGAAACATTGACCCTGCAGTTCTGAGAATATGGTTTCTACGTCATATGCTTCCAAGGAAAGTTAAATTGCGTTCTTTATTTAAGACCTGCTTAAAAATATGTGACAGTCTCCCTGTTACAGTGGAAGAGAGCTTGTTCATAGGACTGCAACAGCACAACAGGGGCATGTAAAAAAAACCAGAGCTATATAGACTATTTCTCAGGCTATTGTGCATATTTGAGGATTAATATATTAACTCACTACCCTGCTGTCTAAACATTCCTGGAATGCAGAGAAAGTCAATTTTTTGTGAGATTATGCAATAAAATACTTTTGCTAGACTGGGAAGTGTGTCATCTAAAATACAGCACATACATTAGAGTACTGAGGGAAAATTTATGAGCAAGAGCTCATACTTTGAAGCAGACTATGGTATGGTAAATGCAGTGTGTGCGTGTGAATACTAATTTAAAGAAAGTTTTGCCTTAAGCAATTTCTCAGCTGATGTGTCCAATATAGTTAAGGAATTGAAAAATTATGAATATCATTGCCTTTTTGGTTTTTTGAATAAATATTACTCACTATGGAGTAGATCTTAGAAGGTACAAGATGTTTTGTTGACCAGTGATATGCAGGACTACCACCAATGGCTGCAATGCTGCTGGAACTTAAGAACTTATCTAAATTAGCCAATAAATATTCATACCAAAGTATGGTCAAGCTAGGAGAATCGCAAGCATACCGTGTGAGTTCTTTTATAAAGTGGCAGTATTAGAAGCTACTGATTTAATGACCTCTCTCTCCTCACTGATGGGCAGACACATCTGTCTAATGACCAACATGAGGTGGCATGTAAACTTACACCCACACTTGCCTCAGACAACCTCTACACATCTGTGACTGCTCAGACGACAGTATGTCTTGGGTACTCGTTAGTTTATACTTCCCTATCTGACAGGCGCGGTAAAACATCATTGTACTGAAGCTAGGTTATTTGTAAAGCAGCAATTGCCATGATCCATGAGCAAAAATGGAGTCCCAGAATGGTCTAGTCCTTTATGTTGCGTTCTACAGGATATTGCTTATGGATGACCGTGTTTATAGTTATACATCCCATGTGTTGCCCACTTGCCAGCAGCTGTTCTGTTTTATCTTCTCTACAGGTTTTTCTAGATAGATCTAGATAAAAGTGGACCTATCAGTAGTGTCACTGTCGTAAAATAATAATGCTTATTCAGTATTGGTATTTGAAACCCTTTTCCAAAAGACCACAGACTACAATCAAAACTAAAAGCATCTAAATCAGTCACAGTGAAAGAAAAGCAGAACAAAGAGCTCATGACATCAGAGTTTGATTAAATGAGAGGATTTCTCCATCCCATTAAAGTATTCATTCTCATGTCATGCCTCATGGGACTACACTTCTGTTCCTATGTGACTGTGCACTTTCTCCCTTCATATTACACTGGTTGTAGCTAGAATGTGGAAAAGAGGGACTGATAGACCCTGAGCTGGTACCACAAAATTACCTACACAGCTATAATAAAGCGACTGCCACAATTATGGGTCTCTGGCAAAACTTGAAAGTATGGAGTTTTTAAATGAAGGCAAGTGGTGGAACAGATTCCATCCACATGCATGCTACATTTAGACTCTCCAGTGCTGAAGGCATGCTTCTCCTCATTTGTTTCCTATAAAAGAAGAGGGGGGACCTGGCAAAAGCAAAGCACTATAAGTCCAAGCAGCAGGATGAACACTGTCTCTGGAGACTGATTTTCTGATTAAACTGCAAAATATTAATATAATTAGTAAGATTCCCATTCAGTCGGTTCCTTGTCTTCAAACTGTAATACACAATGCTCTACTACTTTGTGTGCTTGTATCTCCTATACCTCTCATGGGCTCCTGTCATCATTCTGCCTTATCAGACTTTACGTACACACAGGGACTGAAAGATCAATGTCTCAGCACACTGACTCAAGGTTTGGGAATAATCTGAAATCCTTCTTAATGTATGACTAGACTGGATAGAAATCATCATAATAAAATTGTGTGCCAGCTACAAAGCATCATTTAATTCTGTGCCAAGCTGGTGCAAATAGTGAAGCAAGATACTGGCTTGAGGATTTTCTTTGGTGAAATAAGAACAGAAACACTATCTCATATCTAATGGAAGAGTATATTTGACATGGATAAATTTCAACAATGAGGGATGTACAAAAGAAAAGAAATGAAGTTATATATACGGCAGAGAAAAAGCATGAAGGATGATGTTCTAAGTATTAACGAAGGAGACTCATGATAATCACAGATTTGGCAGTGTTTTCCTGCTTACCAACTTCATCATGTACTTGCGCCTTAGACATCTAAGATGTTGTGTGTTGCCTGATATAGTGGGATATTCTTCCTACAGAATGTCCCATCAGTCACAATATCCAGGATTCTGTTTGAAGAAGCTTTCAGGACTGTCTAGTCAAAATCGGGATGATTGGCAGCTGTGTTTCATGATATGTATGCACAACCATTCCAGTGTGTACTGTGACTGTGATGACCAACATGTACCTCAACTGTTTCAATAACTCCCTGCACTTACCTTGAGTGCCATGGCTATATTGCAAAGGCATGTACAGAAGTCATTCTGTATACAAGCAACAGTTACCTGTAGTTAAAGGTAATAATCATTATTCAATCTGGAAAAAAATAATAAGTTTGAATTGTGTGTAAGCAAAGACTGCCATAGCATAATTCCGGCGTTGAATTATTATTTCAGACTGACAACACCCAGCAGGAGGGACTGTTTCGACCTAATATAACCATGAATATGTATTGCAGCAAGATATGATTTTAGAATGGGAATTATTGCTATGTAAATCATATATATATATATATATATATATATATATATATTCTAAACTTATTTATTTCCATACATATTTATTTTAGTATTAATTATACCTGCTATGTCCTGTTTACCCATTCTACAGTTCTGGGTATCAGTAGCTTAGTCCGGGCAGCGTGTAGAGCTCTACGCGATTCGCGTACACAACTTCTGCTGCAGCCGGTAGGAGGTGCGGTTAGCAGCGGGGGTTGTCTGCGTCCATCGCGCAGACCTTCCCCGGCTGTCAAAGATCAGAGTTCCCCGTGATCTCTGACAGCCGGGGAAGGTCTGCGCGATGGACGCAGACAACCCCCGCTGCTAACGGCACCTCCTCGCAGCGGCAGCGGAAGTTGTGTACGCGAAACGCGTAGAGCGCTACACGCTGCCCGGACTACGCACCGGAGACTCAGGCGCTCCGGTAAATTTGGAGGAGGAAGGGGGAGGGAGTGTTAAATGGGGGGCATAAGGCATTTCTGGAGGCAGAGTGTTCTGTGACATGCCTTTTAACCCCCTTAATGCCACTCTACCTCCAGAAATGCCTTTTAACCCTCTATAGGCCACTCTGCCTCCTACAATGCCTTATACCTCCCTATATGCCACTCTGCCCCATAATATGCCTTTTAACCCCCTAAATGCCAGAGTGGCATATAGGGGTATAAGGCAATTCTGGAGGCAGAGTGGCACATAGGGGGTCAAAAGGCATATCATGGGGCACAGTGGCATTTAGAGGGTTAAAAGGCATATCATGGGGCACAGTGGGATATAGGGGGTATAAGGCATTTCTGGGGCAGAGTGGCAAGGTTGAAAAAAAAGGAAATAAAAACAAAATATTTTTCGCAATTATAGCTTTTATTAAAAAAAAATTGTTCACATAGTTTACATGAATTAACATTTACTGGTAAAACTTTTTTCTTATAGGGTCGTCTTATATTCAGGCATTTTCTTTTTTTTCATAAATGAATATTCAGGGTCGTCTTATAATTGAGCAAATACGGTATATATATCGGCAGCAGGGTCTAATATTTATATATATCGGCAGTAGGGTCTAATATTAAAGAATGAAAAATAACTGCCAGTTCAGCTGTTATTTTGAAATCAAATTTCAATCACAGTCTTTACTTCAAAGAGATAAGTACATATTATGTAGTTAAAAATGCATGTCTAACGCAGATATATATATAATCTCATGCGCTTCATAGTGTGTCCCTGAATGGCAGAAATAACGTAAAGTCACGTATGTGATAACATAAATACAGTCACACGATTCTCTAGTACTTACTGCACCCGGATTGTGACAGAAAGCGGTGACAGAAAGTTGTGCAGCCAATTAAATGAGCCCGTCGTTTAATGCTTTCAGAGCCGGATTAACCACTAGCAACCAGGGCGACTACGCCGGCCATTTTTCCAGTCCATGTATATAAAGCAGGTACTGCGCAGCATGTGGGGTGTATAACTGCATACCTGCAAAGTCGCCCTCTTTGGCTTGGCCAGTCCATCTTGGCCCCGAACCCCTGATGCCCCTCTTCTCTAGTGTTGGGGTAAATACAAAGTATGTATATCTGTAATTAATATGTGCTTGATTAAGTTTATGTGTGTATATATATGTATGTAGGTCAAAATGTTTGCTGGGTATGAGGTTATCACAGGGTTCTACAGCCATAAAAGCCCCGATAATGTGTATAGAAACAACAGGAAACAGCTTTGTAAATTAAACGGGGTAAACAAGCCATGTTATTCTTCTTCTAAATGCCCCACTCAGTCATACAAATACCCCTGCCCCAGCCACGCCTCTAGCCACACCCCCAAAACAAAAGCGCCCCTTAAAAGCAGGTGTGCCCCGTTCCCCATGTCAATGTGTAAGTTCTATTGATGATCAATTAATTATATTGGACATATAATTAACTCTTTCTTTTCAGTCCCGATGGACACAAAGACATTGAAAAGCTTTACGCCAACAGACACGTCTTCGGCTGCAAGGGTTAATAGCGAATGCTGAAATTCTCCCTGCTAATCAATCACACAATATATCGATTAACGTTACAGACTGATAATCAATAACTTCTTGTTTTCTAACAAGTTTGAGGAGAAATCAATCCAAAATAAAGAAGCAGAGGCTCAGCACTCAAATGGTAAGGTGAGTGTCCAGCTTTTCGGTCCGCTGACGCTGGTAGGCGGTCCCACTAACGTCGGTGGGGGTTCCCGCTGATGGCAGCGGGAAACATCCCCATTTAAAGGAAAAATGGGAGGGGAGCGGGGCGTCTCAAGACCCCGCTCCCGCAAACCGGAGGAGCAGCTCACCACACAGTTTCCAGGTATGCTGATTGGTGCAAATTTTAATTTTACCAAAATTTGCCAATTTTTTGCAATTCGTATGAATGTCCTGAAAACGAGGAGGGGCCCCCAACCTGTTAATGGTGATGCTGGGATAGTGATAGAGGTTTCTAATAAAATCTAAAAAAAAAAGTTACTGAAGTTAGTGAAATTTAAGGATTCTAATTAAACGTTAAACATTTTTTAAACCACTAAGATTTTAATGAACGGATTAAATGAAGGACAAAGGAACGTAAACCATTCTTAAAATCGCCGGCTATTCTGTGTGCAGTTTGAGGAGTCTGGGTTGTAAAGATTGTGCAGAGCTACACAATATGATGGTGCTATATAAATTAATAATCATATATGGCTTTACACTTCCACAACCATATAAGCAATTCTATGATGATGGGGGGAGGCGTGATGAGAGTGGGAGTTCCTCAGTCTGGTAGGGGAAGGGGCGTGTGTTGGTCCCAGTTGAAAAGCTGGACAATTTTTCGATAGGTCACCATCCCCTATAGGATAACATTGAGAAAGTAGACGCTCGTCACCCTCCTCCTGGACAGAGGAAGCAATTCTCCCATGGTCCACCTTATCCCCACCCCACGGGTGTGCCATAATCTCGGTTGTTTTTTGTGTTAGTCCCTCTGTTTATTGGTTAATGCGTTCGGAAGCCTAATTTAAATCGTTATCCATTGTTTAATCGGCTTCCTGTTGCTCTGCTGTGTATAAAGTTCCTTCTTTTGCACCTAATAAAGGTGCATCTGTTCCTGTGAATTTGCCTCGCGTGTTTTATTATGTGGATTGCTTTAAGAATCCCCTTTGATTCCCATCCCATGCCGGACTGCTGATTTGGACAGGAGCGGCTGGGGCAAGATATCTAGCTCATTTCATAAAATGCCCGTACTGCAGCTCTTTAGAGCACACGCTAGTCGGGCTCCATCCATTGCTCAGGTTCAACTCAAAACATTCTTCTTATCATAAACGGTAACAGGTAATTTTAGTCAATAGAATCAAAAACAGAGACAAAGTGAAATTTAATAAGACTGCATTTTATTTTATATTAATTTTAACATAAAGGCTGGATAGTCCAACTAATTGGGCCTCAGAGATGGTCATGGTCACAGCTACCTCTAAACTCACGAAGAGTCACCCTTCAGCACTCAGGAGAGGAAAAACCCCGTTTGGGGGAAACCTCTGGGGAACCATGGCTTGAAGGATTGTCCTTCCCTCTGGACACTAAGAGGTTAACTGTGTATTTATACCTGTAGAGAAGAAAAAGCAAGAACCTTTTGACAAACAGCTGAACATGGTAACACAAAGCTTTGCATGATTGCCCCCCACCCAAGCTTATTTCCTTGCCTTCTCTATCCTTTGTTTATTCCTCTCTTACTTTCTCCCAAATTTCACCACAAAATATCTTTTTTCTATTCATAATATGAGGCTAGTTTCTCCCCCCCCTCAGCCACTATCTCTTAAGGCTAAATAGACACGTGGAGTTTGGACCTCTCCATCAGCCGAAGGTTTGCCTGTAAATAAGAGTAGATATAGTAAACGTGGATTTAAAACGTTTAGTTAAATGAAGAGTTAAAACGTCATGTAGTTAAGCAGACTATGCTCTGTGCGCACAGGGATCACTGACGCTCTCATGACAAAGTCAATGTTTTAAAACACCCACTTTCTCTCTGTGTCACCCTCTGTACTTCACATGCTGATCGTGAGGTACAGAGAGTGAAACAGTGTTACAGAGCATTCCAGAGTGTCCCAAAAATGCAATTTATTAATAATGAACCCTTCCCATTCCTTGCTGATCACAGTGATAAATTGCAATCTGTGTTCTTTTACTTTGTCGTGCACATTTTTTAGTTGGAAATTTTAGTTGCCGGCTGGTATTTTTTAAATTTAAAAACTTTTTTTGGAGCTAATTTAATTTAACCCTTGCAGCCCTGTGTTATTGCTCAGATTGTGCAGATCAGTACATTGTACTGCTCAGATTTTTTTTTAATCTTCTTTTGTGGGAATTTTTTAAAATTGCATTCGGTGGGTAACTGGGTGGGATCAATGGAATTGTCCGCCTGTCCCTGTGTCTTCTTAGTCCGCTTCTCCTCATGTCTTCTTTTTAAGTCTGCTTCTTCCCATGTCTTCTTTCTTCAACCGCTTCTTCCCGTGTCTTCTTTCCTCATCCCCTTCTCTCCGTGTCTTCTTTCTCTGTCTGCTTCTCCCTGTGTCTTCTCTATCCTCTTCTCCCTGTGTTTTCTTTCTTCATCTGCTTCTCCCCGTATCTTTTTCTACTTCCTCTTCTTCTCATGTCTTTCTTCATCTGCTTCTCCCAGTGCCTTCTTTCTTCGTCCGCTTTTCCTTGTGACGTTTTCTTCGCCCCTTCTTGGTTCATTTCCACAACAGTAGATATAGCAGATGTTAATTTAAAACCCACGGCAAGTTAAGGAGTTTAGTTATACACAAACCAGGGATGGATTAACCCCTTTGTGTCCTTATGAAGAGTTAAATCGTCATGTAGTTAAGTGGACTGCGCTCCATGCGCACATCGATCACCAAACCTCTCATGACAAAGCCAATGTTTTAAAACACTGTCTTTCTCTCTGTGTCACCCTCTGTACTTTACACGCTGATCGTGAGGTACAGAGAGGGAAACAGTGTTACAGAGCATTTCAGAGTGTCCTAAAAATGAACCCTTCCCATCATTTGCTGATCACAGTAATATACTGCGATCAGTGTTCTTTTACTTTGTGGTTTGTATTTTTCATTTAAAATTGTATTTCCCTGTTGTTTTTTTTACATTTAAAAACGTTTTTGGCCTTAAAAACTTTTTTTAATGCCAATTTAATTTAACCCTTACAGTCCTATGTTATTGCCCGGATTGCTCTGATCAGTACATTGTACTGCTCAGATTTTTTAATCTTCTTTTGTGGGATTTTTTCGAAATTCTATTAGTTACGTGGTTAACTGAGTGGGATCCGCCCGCCTCTTCCTGTGTCTTCTTAGTCCACTTCTCCTCGTGTCTTCTTTTTTGTCTGCTTCTCCCCATGTCTTCTTTCGTCAACCGCTTCTCCCCGTGTCTTCTTTCCTCATCCCCTTCTCTCCGAGTCTTCTTTCTCTGTCTGCTTCTCCCTGTCTCTTCTCTGTCTTCTTCTCCCTGTGTTTTCTTTCTCCATCCGCTTCTCCCCATATCTTCGTCTACTTCCTCTTCTTTTTCCATGTCTTTCTTCATCCGCTTCTCCTAGTGTCTTCTTTCTTCGTAAGCTTTTCCCTGTATCTTCTTCTACTTACTTTTCTTCTCATGCCTTTCTTCATCCGCTTCTCCCCGTGCCTTATTTCTTCGTCCGCTTTTCCCTGTGACCTTTTTCTTTGCCCCTTCTTGGTTAATTTCCACAACAGCACATATAGTAGATGTTGATTTAAAACCCACAGCAAGTTAAGGAGTTTAGTTATACACAAAGCAGGGATGTATTAACCCTTTTGTGTCCTTAAGAAGAGTTAAATCGTCATGTAGTTCAGTGGACTGCGCTCCATGTGCACAGCGATCACTGACGCTCTAATGACAAAGTCAATGTTTTAAAACACTGACTTTCTCTCCGTGTCACCCTCTGTACTTCACACGCTGATCGTGAGGTACAGAGAGTGAAACAGTGTTACAGAGCATTTCAGAGGGTCCTAAAAATTCAATTTATTGAAAATGAACCCTTCCCATCCCTTGCTGATCACAGTAATAAACTGCGGTCAGTGTTCTTTTACTTTGTGGTGCGCATTTTTTTAATTCAAAATTTTATTTCCCTGTTGTTATTTTTACATTTAAAAACTTTTTTGGCCTTAAAAACTTTTTTTAATGCCAATTTAGTTTAACCCTTACAGTCCTATGTTATTGCCCGGATTGCTCTGACCAGTACATTGTACTGCTCAGATTTTTCTATTTTCTTTTGTGGGATTTTTTTGAAATTCTATTAGTTACGTGGTTAACTGGGTGGGATCAATGGGTTTGTCCGCCTCTTTCCGTGTCTTCTTAGTTCGCTTCTCCTCGTGTCTTCTTTTTTGTCTGCTTCTCCCCATGTCTTCTTTCTTCAACCGCTTCTCACCGTGTCTTCTTTCCTCATCCCCTTCTCTCCGTGTCTTCTTTCTCTGTCTGCTTCTCCCTGTGTCTTCTCTGTCTTCTTCTCCCTGTGTTTTCTTTCTCCGTCCGCTTCTCCCCGTATCTTCTTCTACTTTGTCTTTCTTCATCTGCTTCTCCTATTGTCTTCTTTCTTCATAAGCTTTCCCCATATCTTCTTCTGCTTCCTCTTCTTTTCATGTCTTTCTTCATCCACTTCTCCCCGTGCCTTCTTCATTTCCACAACAGTAGATATAGTAGATGTTGATTTAAAGCCCACGGCAAGTTAAGGAGCTTAGTTATACACAACACGGGAATGTATTAACTCCTTTGTGTCCTTATGAAGATTTAAATCGTCATGTGCTTAAGTGGACTGCACTCCATGCGCACAGCGATCACCAACGCTCTCATGACAAAGTCAATGTTTTAAAACACTGACTTTCTCTCTGTGTCACCCTCTGTACTTCCCACGCGGATCGTGAGGTACAGAGAGTGAAACAGTGTTACAGAGCATTTCAGAGTTTCCTAAAAATTAAATTTATTGAAAATGAACCCTTCCCATCCCTTGCTGATCCCAGTAATAAACTGCAATTAGTGTTTTACTTTGTCATGCGTATTTTTCATTTAAAATATTAATTCCCCATTTGTGTTTGTTTTTTTTTAACATTTTTTAAAGCTAATTTAATTGAACCCTTGAAACCCTATGCTATTGCTGGGATTTCTCTGATCATTATATTATACTGCCCACTTGCCCAGATATTTTTTTTCTACTTTTGTGCAATGTTTTTAAATTGTATTAGGTGGGTAATTGGTTGGGGTCAGTGGGTTAGTGTTAGGTCAGAAGTTATATATATACAAAAAATGTTATAGTTCTGCAACGACTTCACTTTTATTTTCGGGGAAGACATTTCTTTGCAGAGTGAGGCATGTTAAGGTTGGTTTATACAATAAATTATAATTTAAGGAAACCCGACATATATGTGAAGGCATTCAAATAAACATCACTTTTAAAACTGCCGTCCCACTTACTCTGCTAAATCTAACACAAAAAGAAGGCCAAAATGTTATTTACGCCCCAAAAACTGCCCAGAAACCTTTACAGTTAATGCTGGTAAGACTAATATAACACTAAGATTTACGCAATTCTGGTGTCCAGCTCAGACATTGAACCGATTATTGATTCCTCAGAGACAATAAATCCTGAAAATAAATACCGGATGTAAAAATTCAAAGAAAATGTGCATATCCCAAATGTGGCCTTTTATCCCCCAAACCCATTAATGGGTGGGATCCATGTCTGGAAACTCTCCGCTTCTCTGAGTCTCCAGGTCACTGCGGGGAAACTCAGAGTCACTGGATGGGAATCGCTTCCTAAGCATAAACGGTGTTGCAGACATGCCTCGATATCGAGGCATGTAGCAACACAACCCCCTTACCCCGATAGCCTTGTGATTGCTCCGAAGAGTAACCACAAGTGCCATCATGCAAATGATGTTGCCGCCATTCACAGGATGGCGTTAGCAATAGAAAAATCTATCCAGACCCTCTTGAGAACTCACGAGCTCCTCCTGCCAGTTGAATGCAGGTCCTGCATTCAACCATGCAAGGTCAATGGAGCCCAGCTCACTAATCAGAGAGATTAGTAAAAAAAATGTTAAAAAATGTTTAAAAAAAAATAAAAAAATATGGTAACAACTAAAAATTCCCCACTGTCATAAAAAAAAATAAACACAAATATTTTTTTATGAGCAAGTCCTACAATTCATGCTATATCTTCACAAAAATTCCCACATGGAAAGAGTTAAAATATTGGCATTATAAATGCCCATAGGGTGCCTAGTTTTAAAAATGTATGATTGAGTGATGGAGTGATGGAGTAAATTGACTTGGCCGGCTTCAAAGATGTCCCAAATATTGGACGTGGGCACAGACTGACCAGATGTCTAAATGGCAAAAAAATACACATCTCACAAAGGTGGCCTTTTACCTCCCAAAAAACCCAACAAACCCATGACAAAGGCTGGTGGTAAAATTAGTGCATGGAAAAGGTTAAAATACCAGCATTTCAAATACCTTGATGGGGTAAATTGCATTGGCCGGCTTCAAGGATACCCGAAATAGCACATGGGGCAGAATGACCAGCTTTGGGGAAAAATGGTTTTGAAATAGCAAAACCCTACTGGTACTTATTGCCCCATAACGTGCAGAAAAAAGGAAAAAAAACATAAAAACATTGGGTATTTCTAAATTCAGGACAAATAGGACTATTTAGCAGGTTTTTTTCATTAGTTTTTGCAGATGAGCAAAAGTTTTTTTAAAAAAGTGAGAAAGGTCATTTTTTAACAAAAAATCACCATATTTTTAAATTTGTTTTATAGTAAATTAGATGATATGATAAAAATGGTATCTAAAGGAAGCCCTGTTTGTCCTGAAAATAACAATATATAACATGTGTGGGAGCATGAAATGAGAATGTATGTCATTTATATATATATATATATATAACCTCATTACACCCCCCTCAAAAAAGTACCCTGACCCAGCACTGGGGCTGACTGAGGGTAAGTATATCAGCCAACACACCTCCTGCGGGGCAAATAGCGGGGGAGAGGAGGAAGGGGAAATGCATATGGGGGGTTCTACTAATCCTCTACAACTTTACTTTTTCAAACATTTCGGGGTAAATAGCGCCCCTCTGTGGGTATCTGGAATTACACTGAGCCTCACCTCCTCGCAATATATATTTGTGGAAGACATTTCTTTGCCGAGTGAGGAAGGTTAAGGTTGGGTTATACAATAAGTTATATTTTAAGGACCTTTGTGTCCTTATGAAGAGTTAAATCGTCATGTAGTTAAGTGGACTGCGCTCCTTGCGCACAGCGATCACCGACGCTCTCATGACAAAGTCAATGTTTTAAAACACTGCCTTTCTCTCTGTGTCACCCTCTGTACTTCATGCGCTGAGCGTGAGGTAAAGAGAGTGAGACAGTGTTACAGAGCATTTCAGAGTGTCCTAAAAATGAACCCTTCCCATCATTTGCTGATCACAGTAATATACTGCGATCAGTGTTCTTTTACTTTGTGGTTTGTATTTTTCATTTAAAATTGTATTTCCCTGTTGTTTTTTTACATTTAAAAACGTTTTTGGCCTTAAAAACTTTTTTTAATGCCAATTTAATTTAACCCTTACAGTCCTATGTTATTGCCCGGATTGCTCTGATCAGTACATTGTACTGCTCAGATTTTTTAATCTTCTTTTGTGGGATTTTTTCGAAATTCTATTAGTTACGTGGTTAACTGAGTGGGATCCGCCCGCCTCTTCCTGTGTCTTCTTAGTCCACTTCTCCTCGTGTCTTCTTTTTTGTCTGCTTCTCCCCATGTCTTCTTTCGTCAACCGCTTCTCCCCGTGTCTTCTTTCCTCATCCCCTTCTCTCCGAGTCTTCTTTCTCTGTCTGCTTCTCCCTGTGTCTTCTCTGTCTTCTTCTCCCTGTGTTTTCTTTCTCCATCCGCTTCTCCCCATATCTTCGTCTACTTCCTCTTCTTTTTCCATGTCTTTCTTCATCCGCTTCTCCTAGTGTCTTCTTTCTTCGTAAGCTTTTCCCTGTATCTTCTTCTACTTACTTTTCTTCTCATGCCTTTCTTCATCTGCTTCTACCCGTGCCTTATTTCTTCGTCCGCTTTTCCCTGTGACCTTTTTCTTTGCCCCTTCTTGGTTAATTTCCACAACAGCACATATAGTAGATGTTGATTTAAAACCCACAGCAAGTTAAGGAGTTTAGTTATATACAAAGCAGGGATGTATTAACCCTTTTGTGTCCTTAAGAAGAGTTAAATCGTCATGTAGTTCAGTGGACTGCGCTCCATGTGCACAGCGATCACTGACGCTCTAATGACAAAGTCAATGTTTTAAAACACTGACTTTCTCTCCGTGTCACCCTCTGTACTTCACACGCTGATCGTGAGGTACAGAGAGTGAAACAGTGTTACAGAGCATTTCAGAGGGTCCTAAAAATTCAATTTATTGAAAATGAACCCTTCCCATCCCTTGCTGATCACAGTAATAAACTGTGGTCAGTGTTCTTTTACTTTGTGGTACGCATTTTTTTTAATTAAAAAATTTATTTCCCTGTTGTTATTTTTACATTTAAAAACTTTTTTGGCCTTAAAAACTTTTTTTAATGCCAATTTAGTTTAACCCTTACAGTCCTATGTTATTGCCCGGATTTCTCTGACCAGTACATTGTACTGCTCAGATTTTTCTATTTTCTTTTGTGGGATTTTTTTGAAATTCTATTAGTTACGTGGTTAACTGGGTGGGATCAATGGGTTCGTCCGCCTCTTCCCGTGTCTTCTTAGTCCGCTTCTCCTCGTGTCTTCTTTTTTGTCTGCTTCTCCCCATGTCTTCTTTCTTCAACCACTTCTCACCGTGTCTTCTTTCCTCATCCCCTTCTCTCCGTGTCTTCTTTCTCTGTCTGCTTCTCCCTGTGTCTTCTCTGTCTTCTTCTCCCTGTGTTTTCTTTCTCCGTCCGCTTCTCCCCGTATCTTCTTCTACTTCGTCTTTCTTCATCTGCTTCTCCTAGTGTCTTCTTTCTTCATAAGCTTTCCCCATATCTTCTTCTGCTTCCTCTTCTTTTCATGTCTTTCTTCATCCACTTCTCCCCGTGCCTTCTTCATTTCCACAACAGTAGATATAGTAGATGTTGATTTAAAGCCCACGGCAAGTTAAGGAGTTTAGTTATACACAAAACGGGAATGTATTAACTCCTTTGTGTCCATATGAAGATTTAAATCGTCATGTACTTAAGTGGACTGCATTCCATGTGCACAGCGATCACTGACGCTCTCATGACAAAGTCAATGTTTTAAAACACTGACTTTCTCTCCGTGTCACCCTCTGTACTTCACACTGCTGATCGTGAGGTACAGAGAGTGAAACAGTGTTACAGAGCATTTCAGACGGTCCTAAAAATTCAATTTATTGAAAATGAACCCTTCCCATCCCTTGCTGATCACAGTAATAAACTGCGGTCAGTGTTCTTTTACTTTGTGGTACGCATTTTTTTTAATTAAAAAATTTATTTCCCTGTTGTTATTTTTACATTTAAAAACTTTTTTGGCCTTAAAAACTTTTTTTAATGCCAATTTAGTTTAACCCTTACAGTCCTATGTTATTGCCCGGATTTCTCTGACCAGTACATTGTACTGCTCAGATTTTTCTATTTTCTTTTGTGGGATTTTTTTGAAATTCTATTAGTTACGTGGTTAACTGGGTGGGATCAATGGGTTTGTCATCCTCTTTCCGTGTCTTCTTAGTTCGCTTCTCCTCGTGTCTTCTTTTTTGTCTGCTTCTCCCCATGTCTTCTTTCTTCAACCGCTTCTCACCGTGTCTTCTTTCCTCATCCCCTTCTCTCCGTGTCTTCTTTCTCTGTCTGCTTCTCCCTGTGTCTTCTCTGTCTTCTTCTCCCTGTGTTTTCTTTCTCCGTCCGCTTCTCCCCGTATCTTCTTCTACTTTGTCTTTCTTCATCTGCTTCTCCTATTGTCTTCTTTCTTCATAAGCTTTCCCCATATCTTCTTCTGCTTCCTCTTCTTTTCATGTCTTTCTTCATCCACTTCTCCCCGTGCCTCCTTCATTTCCACAACAGTAGATATAGTAGATGTTGATTTAAAGCGCACGGCAAGTTAAGGAGTTTAGTTATACACAAAACGGGAATGTATTAACTCCTTTGTGTCCTTATGAAGATTTAAATCGTCATGTACTTAAGTGGACTGCATTCCATGCGCACAGCGATCACCGACGCTCTCATGACAAAGTCAATGTTTTAAAACACTGACTTTCTCTCCGTGTCACCCTCTGTACTTCACACGCTGATCATGAGGTACAGAGAGTGAAACAGTGTTACAGAGCATTTCAGAGGGTCCTAAAAATTCAATTTATTGAAAATGAACCCTTCCCATCCCTTGCTGATCACAGTAATAAACTGCGGTCAGTGTTCTTTTACTTTGTGGTGTGCATTTTTTTAATTTAAAATTTTATTTCCCTGTTGTTATTTTTACATTTAAAAACTGTTTTGGCCTTCAAAACTTTTTTTAATGCCAATTTAATTTAACCCTTACAGTCCTATGTTATTGCCCGGATTGCTCTGATCAGTACATTGTACTGCTCAGATTTTTCTATTTTCTTTTGTGGGATTTTTTTGAAATTCTATTAGTTACGTGGTTAACTGGGTGGGATCAATGGGTTCGTCCGCCTCTTCCCGTGTCTTCTTAGTCCGCTTCTCCTCGTGTCTTCTTTTTTGTCTGCTTCTCCCCATGTCTTCTTTCTTCAACCGCTTCTCACCGTGTCTTCTTTCCTCATCCCCTTCTCTCCGTGTCTTCTTTCTCTGTCTGCTTCTCCCTGTGTCTTCTCTGTCTTCTTCTCCCTGTGTTTTCTTTCTCCGTCCGCTTCTCCCCGTATCTTCTTCTACTTCGTCTTTCTTCATCTGCTTCTCCTAGTGTCTTCTTTCTTCATAAGCTTTCCCCATATCTTCTTCTGCTTCCTCTTCTTTTCATGTCTTTCTTCATCCACTTCTCCCCGTGCCTTCTTCATTTCCACAACAGTAGATATAGTAGATGTTGATTTAAAGCCCACGGCAAGTTAAGGAGTTTAGTTATACACAAAACGGGAATGTATTAACTCCTTTGTGTCCATATGAAGATTTAAATCGTCATGTACTTAAGTGGACTGCATTCCATGTGCACAGCGATCACCGACGCTCTCATGACAAAGTCAATGTTTTAAAACACTGACTTTCTCTCCGTGTCACCCTCTGTACTTCACACGCTGATCGTGAGGTACAGAGAGTGAAACAGTGTTACAGAGCATTTCAGACGGTCCTAAAAATTCAATTTATTGAAAATGAACCCTTCCCATCCCTTGCTGATCACAGTAATAAACTGCGGTCAGTGTTCTTTTACTTTGTGGTATGCATTTTTTTAATTTAAAATTTTATTTCCCTGTTGTTTTTTTTACATTTAAAAACTGTTTTGGCCTTCAAAACTTTTTTTAATGCCAATTTAATTTAACCCTTACAGTCCTATGTTATTGCCCGGATTGCTCTGATCAGTACATTGTACTGCTCAGATTTTTCTATTTTCTTTTGTGGGATTTTTTTGAAATTCTATTAGTTACGTGGTTAACTGGGTGGGATCAATGGGTTCGTCCGCCTCTTCCCGTGTCTTCTTAGTCCGCTTCTCCTCGTGTCTTCTTTTTTGTCTGCTTCTCCCCATGTCTTCTTTCTTCAACCACTTCTCACCGTGTCTTCTTTCCTCATCCCCTTCTCTCCGTGTCTTCTTTCTCTGTCTGCTTCTCCCTGTGTCTTCTCTGTCTTCTTCTCCCTGTGTTTTCTTTCTCCGTCCGCTTCTCCCCGTATCTTCTTCTACTTCGTCTTTCTTCATCTGCTTCTCCTAGTGTCTTCTTTCTTCATAAGCTTTCCCCATATCTTCTTCTGCTTCCTCTTCTTTTCATGTCTTTCTTCATCCACTTCTCCCCGTGCCTTCTTCATTTCCACAACAGTAGATATAGTAGATGTTGATTTAAAGCCCACGGCAAGTTAAGGAGCTTAGTTATACACAACACGGGAATGTATTAACTCCTTTGTGTCCTTATGAAGATTTAAATCGTCATGTGCTTAAGTGGACTGCACTCCATGCGCACAGCGATCACCAACGCTCTCATGACAAAGTCAATGTTTTAAAACACTGACTTTCTCTCTGTGTCACCCTCTGTACTTCCCACGCGGATCGTGAGGTACAGAGAGTGAAACAGTGTTACAGAGCATTTCAGAGTTTCCTAAAAATTAAATTTATTGAAAATGAACCCTTCCCATCCCTTGCTGATCCCAGTAATAAACTGCAATTAGTGTTTTACTTTGTCATGCGTATTTTTCATTTAAAATATTAATTCCCCATTTGTGTTTGTTTTTTTTTAACATTTTTTAAAGCTAATTTAATTGAACCCTTGAAACCCTATGCTATTGCTGGGATTTCTCTGATCATTATATTATACTGCCCACTTGCCCAGATATTTTTTTTCTACTTTTGTGCAATGTTTTTAAATTGTATTAGGTGGGTAATTGGTTGGGGTCAGTGGGTTAGTGTTAGGTCAGAAGTTATATATATACAAAAAATGTTATAGTTCTGCAACGACTTCACTTTTATTTTCGGGGAAGACATTTCTTTGCAGAGTGAGGCATGTTAAGGTTGGTTTATACAATAAATTATAATTTAAGGAAACCCGACATATATGTGAAGGCATTCAAATAAACATCACTTTTAAAACTGCCGTCCCACTTACTCTGCTAAATCTAACACAAAAAGAAGGCCAAAATGTTATTTACGCCCCAAAAACTGCCCAGAAACCTTTACAGTTAATGCTGGTAAGACTAATATAACACTAAGATTTACGCAATTCTGGTGTCCAGCTCAGACATTGAACCGATTATTGATTCCTCAGAGACAATAAATCCTGAAAATAAATACCGGATGTAAAAATTCAAAGAAAATGTGCATATCCCAAATGTGGCCTTTTATCCCCCAAACCCATTAATGGGTGGGATCCATGTCTGGAAACTCTCCGCTTCTCTGAGTCTCCAGGTCACTGCGGGGAAACTCAGAGTCACTGGATGGGAATCGCTTCCTAAGCATAAACGGTGTTGCAGACATGCCTCGATATCGAGGCATGTAGCAACACAACCCCCTTACCCCGATAGCCTTGTGATTGCTCCGAAGAGTAACCACAAGTGCCATCATGCAAATGATGTTGCCGCCATTCACAGGATGGCGTTAGCAATAGAAAAATCTATCCAGACCCTCTTGAGAACTCACGAGCTCCTCCTGCCAGTTGAATGCAGGTCCTGCATTCAACCATGCAAGGTCAATGGAGCCCAGCTCACTAATCAGAGAGATTAGTAAAAAAAATGTTAAAAAATGTTTAAAAAAAAATAAAAAAATATGGTAACAACTAAAAATTCCCCACTGTCATAAAAAAAAATAAACACAAATATTTTTTTATGAGCAAGTCCTACAATTCATGCTATATCTTCACAAAAATTCCCACATGGAAAGAGTTAAAATATTGGCATTATAAATGCCCATAGGGTGCCTAGTTTTAAAAATGTATGATTGAGTGATGGAGTGATGGAGTAAATTGACTTGGCCGGCTTCAAAGATGTCCCAAATATGGGACGTGGGCACAGACTGACCAGATGTCTAAATGGCAAAAAAATACACATCTCACAAAGGTGGCCTTTTACCTCCCAAAAAACCCAACAAACCCATGACAAAGGCTGGTGGTAAAATTAGTGCATGGAAAAGGTTAAAATACCAGCATTTCAAATACCTTGATGGGGTAAATTGCATTGGCCGGCTTCAAGGATACCCGAAATAGCACATGGGGCAGAATGACCAGCTTTGGGGAAAAATGGTTTTGAAATAGCAAAACCCTACTGGTACTTATTGCCCCATAACGTGCAGAAAAAAGGAAAAAAAACATAAAAACATTGGGTATTTCTAAATTCAGGACAAATAGGACTATTTAGCAGGTTTTTTTCATTAGTTTTTGCAGATGAGCAAAAGTTTTTTTAAAAAAGTGAGAAAGGTAATTTTTTAACAAAAAATCACCATATTTTTAAATTTGTTTTATAGTAAATTAGATGATATGATAAAAATGGTATCTAAAGGAAGCCCTGTTTGTCCTGAAAATAACAATATATAACATGTGTGGGAGCATGAAATGAGAATGTATGTCATTTATATATATATATATATAACCTCATTACACCCCCCTCAAAAAAGTACCCTGACCCAGCACTGGGGCTGACTGAGGGTAAGTATATCAGCCAACACACCTCCTGCGGGGCAAATAGCGGGGGAGAGGAGGAAGGGGAAATGCATATGGGGGGTTCTACTAATCCTCTACAACTTTACTTTTTCAAACATTTCGGGGTAAATAGCGCCCCTCTGTGGGTATCTGGAATTACACTGAGCCTCACCTCCTCGCAATATATATTTGTGGAAGACATTTCTTTGCCGAGTGAGGAAGGTTAAGGTTGGGTTATACAATAAGTTATATTTTAAGGACCTTTGTGTCCTTATGAAGAGTTAAATCGTCATGTAGTTAAGTGGACTGCGCTCCTTGCGCACAGCGATCACCGACGCTCTCATGACAAAGTCAATGTTTTAAAACACTGCCTTTCTCTCTGTGTCACCCTCTGTACTTCATGCGCTGAGCGTGAGGTAAAGAGAGTGAGACAGTGTTACAGAGCATTTCAGAGTGTCCTAAAAATGAACCCTTCCCATCATTTGCTGATCACAGTAATATACTGCGATCAGTGTTCTTTTACTTTGTGGTTTGTATTTTTCATTTAAAATTGTATTTCCCTGTTGTTTTTTTACATTTAAAAACGTTTTTGGCCTTAAAAACTTTTTTTAATGCCAATTTAATTTAACCCTTACAGTCCTATGTTATTGCCCGGATTGCTCTGATCAGTACATTGTACTGCTCAGATTTTTTAATCTTCTTTTGTGGGATTTTTTCGAAATTCTATTAGTTACGTGGTTAACTGAGTGGGATCCGCCCGCCTCTTCCTGTGTCTTCTTAGTTCGCTTCTCCTCGTGTCTTCTTTTTTGTCTGCTTCTCCCCATGTCTTCTTTCTTCAACCGCTTCTCACCGTGTCTTCTTTCCTCATCCCCTTCTCTCCGTGTCTTCTTTCTCTGTCTGCTTCTCCCTGTGTCTTCTCTGTCTTCTTCTCCCTGTGTTTTCTTTCTCCGTCCGCTTCTCCCCGTATCTTCTTCTACTTCGTCTTTCTTCATCTGCTTCTCCTATTGTCTTCTTTCTTCATAAGCTTTCCCCATATCTTCTTCTGCTTCCTCTTCTTTTCATGTCTTTCTTCATCCACTTCTCCCCGTGCCTCCTTCATTTCCACAACAGTAGATATAGTAGATGTTGATTTAAAGCCCACGGCAAGTTAAGGAGTTTAGTTATACACAAAACGGGAATGTATTAACTCCTTTGTGTCCTTATGAAGATTTAAATCGTCATGTACTTAAGTGGACTGCACTCCATGCACACAGCGATCACCGACGCTCTCATGACAAAGTCAATGTTTTAAAACACTGACTTTCTCTCCGTGTCACCCTCTGTACTTCACACGCTGATCGTGAGGTACAGAGAGTGAAACAGTGTTACAGAGCATTTCAGAGGGTCCTAAAAATTCAATTTATTGAAAATGAACCCTTCCCATCCCTTGCTGATCACAGTAATAAACTGCGGTCAGTGTTCTTTTACTTTGTGGTGTGCATTTTTTTTAATTTAAAATTTTATTTCCCTGTTGTTTTTTTTACATTTAAAAACTTTTTTGGCCTTCAAAACTTTTTTTAATGCCAATTTAATTTAACCCTTACAGTCCTATGTTATTGCCCGGATTGCTCTGATCAGTACATTGTACTGCTCAGATTTTTCTATTTTCTTTTGCGGGATTTTTTTGAAATTCTATTAGTTACGTGGTTAACTGGGTGGGATCAATGGGTCCGTCCGCCTCTTCCCGTGTCTTCTTAGTCCGCTTCTCCTCGTGTCTTCTTTTTTGTCTGCTTCTCCCCATGTCTTCTTTCTTCAACCGCTTCTCACCGTGTCTTCTTTCCTCACCCCCTTCTCTCCGTGTCTTCTTTCTCTGTCTGCTTCTCCCTGTGTCTTCTCTGTCTTCTTCTCCCTGTGTTTTCTTTCTCCGTCCGCTTCTCCCCGTATCTTCTTCTACTTCGTCTTTCTTCATCTGCTTCTCCTAGTGTCTTCTTTCTTCATAAGCTTTCCCCATATCTTCTTCTGCTTCCTCTTCTTTTCATGTCTTTCTTCATCCACTTCTCCCCGTGCCTTCTTCATTTCCACAACAGTAGATATAGTAGATGTTGATTTAAAGCCCACGGCAAGTTAAGGAGTTTAGTTATACACAAAACGGGAATGTATTAACTCCTTTGTGTCCATATGAAGATTTAAATCGTCATGTACTTAAGTGGACTGCATTCCATGTGCACAGCGATCACCGACGCTCTCATGACAAAGTCAATGTTTTAAAACACTGACTTTCTCTCCGTGTCACCCTCTGTACTTCACACGCTGATCGTGAGGTACAGAGAGTGAAACAGTGTTACAGAGCATTTCAGACGGTCCTAAAAATTCAATTTATTGAAAATGAACCCTTCCCATCCCTTGCTGATCACAGTAATAAACTGCGGTCAGTGTTCTTTTACTTTGTGGTATGCATTTTTTTAATTTAAAATTTTATTTCCCTGTTGTTTTTTTTACATTTAAAAACTTTTTTGGCCTTAAAAACTTTTTTTAATGCCAATCTAATTTAACCCTTACAGTCCTATGTTATTGCCCGGATTGCTCTGATCAGTACATTGTACTGCTCAGATTTTTCTATTTTCTTTTGTGGGATTTTTTTGAAATTCTAAAAGTTACGTGGTTAACTGGGTGGGATCAATGGGTTCGTCCGCCTCTTCCCGTGTCTTCTTAGTCCGCTTCTCCTCGTGTCTTCTTTTTTGTCTGCTTCTCCCCATGTCTTCTTTCTTCAACCGCTTCTCACCGTGTCTTCTTTCCTCATCCCCTTCTCTCCGTGTCTTCTTTCTCTGTCTGCTTCTCCCTGTGTCTTCTCTGTCTTCTTCTCCCTGTGTTTTCTTTCTCCGTCCGCTTCTCCCCGTATCTTCTTCTACTTCGTCTTTCTTCATCTGCTTCTCCTATTGTCTTCTTTCTACATAAGCTTCCCCCATATCTTCTTCTGCTTCCTCTTCTTTTCATGTCTTTCTTCATCCACTTCTCCCCGTGCCTCCTTCATTTCCACAACAGTAGATATAGTAGATGTTGATTTAAAGCCCACGGCAAGTTAAGGAGTTTAGTTATACACAAAACGGGAATGTATTAACTCCTTTGTGTCCTTATGAAGATTTAAATCGTCATGTGCTTAAGTGGACTGCACTCCATGCGCACAGCGATCACCGACGCTCTCATGACAAAGTCAATGTTTTAAAACACTGACTTTCTCTCTGTGTCACCCTCTGTACTTCCCACGCGGATCGTGAGGTACAGAGAGTGAAACAGTGTTACAGAGCATTTCAGAGGGTCCTAAAAATTCAATTTATTGAAAATGAACCCTTCCCATCCCTTGCTGATCACAGTAATAAACTGCAATTAGTGTTTTACTTTGTCATGCGTATTTTTCATTTAAAATATTAATTCCCCATTTGTGTTTGTTTTTTTTTTTAACATTTTTTAAAGCTAATTTAATTGAACCCTTGAAACCCTATGCTATTGCTGGGATTTCTCTGATCATTATATTATACTGCCCACTTGCCCAGATATTTTTTTTCTACTTTTGTGCAATGTTTTTAAATTGTATTAGGTGGGTAATTGGTTGGGGTCAGTGGGTTAGTGTTAGGTCAGAAGTTATATATATATAAAAAATGTTATAGTTCTGCAACGACTTTACTTTTATTTTCGGGGAAGACATTTCTTTGCAGAGTGAGGCATGTTAAGGTTGGTTTATACAATAAATTATAATTTAAGGAAACCCGACATATATGTGAAGGCATTCAAATAAACATCACTTTTAAAACTGCCATCCCACTTACTCTGCTAAATCTAACACAAAAAGAAGCCCAAAATGTTATTTACGCCCCAAAAACTGCCCAGAAACCTTTACAGTTAATGCTGGTAAGACTAATATAACACTAAGATTTACGCAATTCTGGTGCCCAGCTCAGACGTTGAACCGATTATTGATTCCTCAGAGACAATAAATCCTGAAAATAAATACCGGATGTAAAAATTCAAAGAAAATGTGCATATCCCAAATGTGGCCTTTTATCCCCCAAACCCATTAATGGGTGGGATCCATGTCTGGAAACTCTCCGCTTCTCTGAGTCTCCAGGTCACTGCGGGGAAACTCAGAGTCACTGGATGGGAATCGCTTCCTAAGCATAAACGGTGTTGCAGACATGCCTCGATATCGAGGCATGTAGCAACACAACCCCCTTACCCCGATAGCCTTGTGATTGCTCCGAAGAGTAACCACAAGTGCCATCATGCAAATGATGTTGCCGCCATTCACAGGATGGCGTTAGCAATAGAAAAATCTATCCAGACCCTCTTGAGAACTCTCGAGCTCCTCCTGCCGGTTGAATGCAGGTACTGCATTCAACCATGCAAGGTCAATGGAGCCCAGCTCACTAATCAGAGAGATTAGTAAAAAAAATGTTAAAAAATGTTTAAAAAAAAATAAAAAAATATGGTAACAACTAAAAATTCCCCACTGTCATAAAAAAAAAAATAAACACAAATATTTTTTTATGAGCAAGTCCTACAATTCATGCTATATCTTCACAAAAATTCCCACATGAAAAGAGTTAAAATATTGGCATTATAAATGCCCATAGGGTGCCTAGTTTTAAAAATGTATGATTGAGTGATGGAGTGATGGAGTAAATTGACTTGGCCGGCTTCAAAGATGTCCCAAATATGGGACGTGGGCACAGACTGACCAGATGTCTAAATGGCAAAAAAATACACATCTCACAAAGGTGGCCTTTTACCTCCCAAATAACCCAACAAACCCATGACAAAGGCTGGTGGTAAAATTAGTGCATGGAAAAGGTTAAAATACCAGCATTTCAAATACCTTGATGGGGTCAATTGCATTGGCCGGCTTCAAGGATACCCGAAATAGCACATGGGGCAGAATGACCAGCTTTGGGGAAAAATGGTTTTGAAATAGCAAAACCCTACTGGTACTTATTGCCCCATACCATGCAGAAAAAAGGAAAAAAACATAAAAACATTGGGTATTTCTAAATTCAGGACAAATAGGACTATTTAGCAGGTTTTTTTCATTAGTTTTTGCAGATGAGCAAAAGTTTTTTTAAAAAAAGTGAGAAAGGTCATTTTTTAACAAAAAATCACCATATTTTTAAATTTTTTTATAGTAAATTAGACGATATGATAAAAATGGTATCTAAAGGAAGCCCTGTTTGTCCTGAAAATAACAATATATAACATGTGTGGGAGCATGAAATGAGAATGTATGTCATTTATATATATATATATATAACCTCATTAGACCCCCCTCAAAAAAGTACCCTGACCCAGCACTGGGGCTGACTGAGGGTAAGTATATCAGCCAACACACCTCCTGCGGGGCAAATAGCGGGGGGAGGAGGAAGGGGAAATGCATATGGGGGGTTCTACTAATCCTCTACAACTTTACTTTTTCAAACATTTCGGGGTAAATAGCGCCCCTCTGTGGGTATCTGGAATTACACTGAGCCTCACCTCCTCGCAATATATATTTGTGGAAGACATTTCTTTGCCGAGTGAGGAAGGTTAAGGTTGGTTTATACAATAAGTTATATTTTAAGGACCTTTGTGTCCTTATGAAGAGTTAAATCGTCATGTAGTTAAGTGGACTGCGCTCCTTGCGCACAGCGATCACCGACGCTCTCATGACAAAGTCAATGTTTTAAAACACTGCCTTTTTCTCTGTGTCACCCTCTGTACTTCATGCGCTGAGCGTGAGGTAAAGAGAGTGAGACAGTGTTACAGAGCATTTCAGAGTGTCCTAAAAATGAACCCTTCCCATCATTTGCTGATCACAGTAATATACTGCGATCAGTGTTCTTTTACTTTGTGGTTTGTATTTTTCATTTAAAATTGTATTTCCCTGTTGTTTTTTTTACATTTAAAAACGTTTTTGGCCTTAAAAACTTTTTAATGCCAATTTAATTTAACCCTTACAGTCCTATGTTATTGCCCGGATTGCTCTGATCAGTACATTGTACTGCTCAGATTTTTTAATCTTCTTTTGTGGGATTTTTTCGAAATTCTATTAGTTACGTGGTTAACTGAGTGGGATCCGCCCGCCTCTTCCTGTGTCTTCTTAGTCCACTTCTCCTCGTGTCTTCTTTTTTGTCTGCTTCTCCCCATGTCTTCTTTCGTCAACCGCTTCTCCCCGTGTCTTCTTTCCTCATCCCCTTCTCTCCGAGTCTTCTTTCTCTGTCTGCTTCTCCCTGTGTCTTCTCTGTCTTCTTCTCCCTGTGTTTTCTTTCTCCATCCGCTTCTCCCCATATCTTCGTCTACTTCCTCTTCTTTTTCCATGTCTTTCTTCATCCGCTTCTCCTAGTGTCTTCTTTCTTCGTAAGCTTTTCCCTGTATCTTCTTCTACTTACTTTTCTTCTCATGCCTTTCTTCATCTGCTTCTCCCCGTGCCTTATTTCTTCGTCCGCTTTTCCCTGTGACCTTTTTCTTTGCCCCTTCTTGGTTAATTTCCACAACAGCACATATAGTAGATGTTGATTTAAAACCCACAGCAAGTTAAGGAGTTTAGTTATACACAAAGCAGGGATGTATTAACCCTTTTGTGTCCTTAAGAAGAGTTAAATCGTCATGTAGTTCAGTGGACTGCGCTCCATGTGCACAGCGATCACTGACGCTCTAATGACAAAGTCAATGTTTTAAAACACTGACTTTCTCTCCGTGTCACCCTCTGTACTTCACACGCTGATCGTGAGGTACAGAGAGTGAAACAGTGTTACAGAGCATTTCAGAGGGTCCTAAAAATTCAATTTATTGAAAATGAACCCTTCCCATCCCTTGCTGATCACAGTAATAAACTGCGATCAGTGTTCTTTTACTTTGTGGTACGCATTTTTTTTAATTAAAAAATTTATTTCCCTGTTGTTATTTTTACATTTAAAAACTTTTTTGGCCTTAAAAACTTTTTTTAATGCCAATTTAGTTTAACCCTTACAGTCCTATGTTATTGCCCGGATTTCTCTGACCAGTACATTGTACTGCTCAGATTTTTCTATTTTCTTTTGTGGGATTTTTTTGAAATTCTATTAGTTACGTGGTTAACTGGGTGGGATCAATGGGTTTGTCATCCTCTTTCCGTGTCTTCTTAGTTCGCTTCTCCTCGTGTCTTCTTTTTTGTCTGCTTCTCCCCATGTCTTCTTTCTTCAACCGCTTCTCTCCGTGTCTTCTTTCTCTGTCTGCTTCTCCCTGTGTCTTCTCTGTCTTCTTCTCCCTGTGTTTTCTTTCTCCGTCCGCTTCTCCCCGTATCTTCTTCTACTTTGTCTTTCTTCATCTGCTTCTCCTATTGTCTTCTTTCTTCATAAGCTTTCCCCATATCTTCTTCTGCTTCCTCTTCTTTTCATGTCTTTCTTCATCCACTTCTCCCCGTGCCTCCTTCATTTCCACAACAGTAGATATAGTAGATGTTGATTTAAAGCGCACGGCAAGTTAAGGAGTTTAGTTATACACAAAACGGGAATGTATTAACTCCTTTGTGTCCTTATGAAGATTTAAATCGTCATGTACTTAAGTGGACTGCATTCCATGTGCACAGCGATCACCGACGCTCTCATGACAAAGTCAATGTTTTAAAACACTGACTTTCTCTCCGTGTCACCCTCTGTACTTCACACGCTGATCGTGAGGTACAGAGAGTGAAACAGTGTTACAGAGCATTTCAGAGGGTCCTAAAAATTCAATTTATTGAAAATGAACCCTTCCCATCCCTTGCTGATCACAGTAATAAACTGCGGTCAGTGTTCTTTTACTTTGTGGTGTGCATTTTTTTAATTTAAAATTTTATTTCCCTGTTGTTTTTTTTACATTTAAAAACTGTTTTGGCCTTCAAAACTTTTTTTAATGCCAATTTAATTTAACCCTTACAGTCCTATGTTATTGCCCGGATTGCTCTGATCAGTACATTGTACTGCTCAGATTTTTCTATTTTCTTTTGTGGGATTTTTTTGAAATTCTATTAGTTACGTGGTTAACTGGGTGGGATCAATGGGTTCGTCCGCCTCTTCCCGTGTCTTCTTAGTCCGCTTCTCCTCGTGTCTTCTTTTTTGTCTGCTTCTCCCCATGTCTTCTTTCTTCAACCGCTTCTCACCGTGTCTTCTTTCCTCATCCCCTTCTCTCCGTGTCTTCTTTCTCTGTCTGCTTCTCCCTGTGTCTTCTCTGTCTTCTTCTCCCTGTGTTTTCTTTCTCCGTCCGCTTCTCCCCGTATCTTCTTCTACTTCGTCTTTCTTCATCTGCTTCTCCTAGTGTCTTCTTTCTTCATAAGCTTTCCCCATATCTTCTTCTGCTTCCTCTTCTTTTCATGTCTTTCTTCATCCACTTCTCCCCGTGCCTTCTTCATTTCCACAACAGTAGATATAGTAGATGTTGATTTAAAGCCCACGGCAAGTTAAGGAGTTTAGTTATACACAAAACGGGAATGTATTAACTCCTTTGTGTCCATATGAAGATTTAAATCGTCATGTACTTAAGTGGACTGCATTCCATGTGCACAGCGATCACCGACGCTCTCATGACAAAGTCAATGTTTTAAAACACTGCCTTTCTCTCTGTGTCACCCTCTGTACTTCATGCGCTGAGCGTGAGGTAAAGAGAGTGAGACAGTGTTACAGAGCATTTCAGAGTGTCCTAAAAATGAACCCTTCCCATCATTTGCTGATCACAGTAATATACTGCGATCAGTGTTCTTTTACTTTGTGGTTTGTATTTTTCATTTAAAATTGTATTTCCCTGTTGTTTTTTTACATTTAAAAACGTTTTTGGCCTTAAAAACTTTTTTTAATGCCAATTTAATTTAACCCTTACAGTCCTATGTTATTGCCCGGATTGCTCTGATCAGTACATTGTACTGCTCAGATTTTTTAATCTTCTTTTGTGGGATATTTTCGAAATTCTATTAGTTACGTGGTTAACTGAGTGGGATCCGCCCGCCTCTTCCTGTGTCTTCTTAGTCCACTTCTCCTCGTGTCTTCTTTTTTGTCTACTTCTCCCCATGTCTTCTTTCGTCAACCGCTTCTCCCCGTGTCTTCTTTCCTCATCCCCTTCTCTCCGAGTCTTCTTTCTCTGTCTGCTTCTCCCTGTGTCTTCTCTGTCTTCTTCTCCCTGTGTTTTCTTTCTCCATCCGCTTCTCCCCATATCTTCGTCTACTTCCTCTTCTTTTTCCATGTCTTTCTTCATCCGCTTCTCCTAGTGTCTTCTTTCTTCGTAAGCTTTTCCCTGTATCTTCTTCTACTTACTTTTCTTCTCATGCCTTTCTTCATCCGCTTCTCCCCGTGCCTTATTTCTTCGTCCGCTTTTCCCTGTGACCTTTTTCTTTGCCCCTTCTTGGTTAATTTCCACAACAGCACATATAGTAGATGTTGATTTAAAACCCACAGCAAGTTAAGGAGTTTAGTTATACACAAAGCAGGGATGTATTAACCCTTTTGTGTCCTTAAGAAGAGTTAAATCGTCATGTAGTTCAGTGGACTGCGCTCCATGTGCACAGCGATCACTGACGCTCTAATGACAAAGTCAATGTTTTAAAACACTGACTTTCTCTCCGTGTCACCCTCTGTACTTCACACGCTGATCGTGAGGTACAGAGAGTGAAACAGTGTTACAGAGCATTTCAGAGGGTCCTAAAAATTCAATTTATTGAAAATGAACCCTTCCCATCCCTTGCTGATCACAGTAATAAACTGCGGTCAGTGTTCTTTTACTTTGTGGTGCGCATTTTTTTAATTCAAAATTTTATTTCCCTGTTGTTATTTTTACATTTAAAAACTTTTTTGGCCTTAAAAACTTTTTTTAATGCCAATTTAGTTTAACCCTTACAGTCCTATGTTATTGCCCGGATTGCTCTGACCAGTACATTGTACTGCTCAGATTTTTCTATTTTCTTTTGTGGGATTTTTTTGAAATTCTATTAGTTACGTGGTTAACTGGGTGGGATCAATGGGTTTGTCCGCCTCTTTCCGTGTCTTCTTAGTTCGCTTCTCCTCGTGTCTTCTTTTTTGTCTGCTTCTCCCCATGTCTTCTTTCTTCAACCGCTTCTCACCGTGTCTTCTTTCCTCATCCCCTTCTCTCCGTGTCTTCTTTCTCTGTCTGCTTCTCCCTGTGTCTTCTCTGTCTTCTTCTCCCTGTGTTTTCTTTCTCCGTCCGCTTCTCCCCGTATCTTCTTCTACTTCGTCTTTCTTCATCTGCTTCTCCTATTGTCTTCTTTCTTCATAAGCTTTCCCCATATCTTCTTCTGCTTCCTCTTCTTTTCATGTCTTTCTTCATCCACTTCTCCCCGTGCCTCCTTCATTTCCACAACAGTAGATATAGTAGATGTTGATTTAAAGCCCACGGCAAGTTAAGGAGTTTAGTTATACACAAAACGGGAATGTATTAACTCCTTTGTGTCCTTATGAAGATTTAAATCGTCATGTACTTAAGTGGACTGCACTCCATGCACACAGCGATCACCGACGCTCTCATGACAAAGTCAATGTTTTAAAACACTGACTTTCTCTCCGTGTCACCCTCTGTACTTCACACGCTGATCGTGAGGTACAGAGAGTGAAACAGTGTTACAGAGCATTTCAGAGGGTCCTAAAAATTCAATTTATTGAAAATGAACCCTTCCCATCCCTTGCTGATCACAGTAATAAACTGCGGTCAGTGTTCTTTTACTTTGTGGTGTGCATTTTTTTAATTTAAAATTTTATTTCCCTGTTGTTTTTTTTACATTTAAAAACTTTTTTGGCCTTCAAAACTTTTTTTAATGCCAATTTAATTTAACCCTTACAGTCCTATGTTATTGCCCGGATTGCTCTGATCAGTACATTGTACTGCTCAGATTTTTCTATTTTCTTTTGCGGGATTTTTTTGAAATTCTATTAGTTACGTGGTTAACTGGGTGGGATCAATGGGTTCGTCCGCCTCTTCCCGTGTCTTCTTAGTCCGCTTCTCCTCGTGTCTTCTTTTTTGTCTGCTTCTCCCCATGTCTTCTTTCTTCAACCGCTTCTCACCGTGTCTTCTTTCCTCATCCCCTTCTCTCCGTGTCTTCTTTCTCTGTCTGCTTCTCCCTGTGTCTTCTCTGTCTTCTTCTCCCTGTGTTTTCTTTCTCCGTCCGCTTCTCCCCGTATCTTCTTCTACTTCGTCTTTCTTCATCTGCTTCTCCTAGTGTCTTCTTTCTTCATAAGCTTTCCCCATATCTTCTTCTGCTTCCTCTTCTTTTCATGTCTTTCTTCATCCACTTCTCCCCGTGCCTTCTTCATTTCCACAACAGTAGATATAGTAGATGTTGATTTAAAGCCCACGGCAAGTTAAGGAGTTTAGTTATACACAAAACGGGAATGTATTAACTCCTTTGTGTCCTTATGAAGATTTAAATCGTCATGTACTTAAGTGGACTGCATTCCATGTGCACAGCGATCACCGACGCTCTCATGACAAAGTCAATGTTTTAAAACACTGACTTTCTCTCCGTGTCACCCTCTGTACTTCACACGCTGATCGTGAGGTACAGAGAGTGAAACAGTGTTACAGAGCATTTCAGACGGTCCTAAAAATTCAATTTATTGAAAATGAACCCTTCCCATCCCTTGCTGATCACAGTAATAAACTGCGGTCAGTGTTCTTTTACTTTGTGGTATGCATTTTTTTAATTTAAAATTTTATTTCCCTGTTGTTTTTTTTACATTTAAAAACTTTTTTGGCCTTAAAAACTTTTTTTAATGCCAATCTAATTTAACCCTTACAGTCCTATGTTATTGCCCGGATTGCTCTGATCAGTACATTGTACTGCTCAGATTTTTCTATTTTCTTTTGTGGGATTTTTTTGAAATTCTAAAAGTTACGTGGTTAACTGGGTGGGATCAATGGGTTCGTCCGCCTCTTCCCGTGTCTTCTTAGTCCGCTTCTCCTCGTGTCTTCTTTTTTGTCTGCTTCTCCCCATGTCTTCTTTCTTCAACCGCTTCTCACCGTGTCTTCTTTCCTCATCCCCTTCTCTCCGTGTCTTCTTTCTCTGTCTGCTTCTCCCTGTGTCTTCTCTGTCTTCTTCTCCCTGTGTTTTCTTTCTCCGTCCGCTTCTCCCCGTATCTTCTTCTACTTCGTCTTTCTTCATCTGCTTCTCCTATTGTCTTCTTTCTACATAAGCTTCCCCCATATCTTCTTCTGCTTCCTCTACTTTTCATGTCTTTCTTCATCCACTTCTCCCCGTGCCTCCTTCATTTCCACAACAGTAGATATAGTAGATGTTGATTTAAAGCCCACGGCAAGTTAAGGAGTTTAGTTATACACAAAACGGGAATGTATTAACTCCTTTGTGTCCTTATGAAGATTTAAATCGTCATGTGCTTAAGTGGACTGCACTCCATGCGCACAGCGATCACCGACGCTCTCATGACAAAGTCAATGTTTTAAAACACTGACTTTCTCTCTGTGTCACCCTCTGTACTTCCCACGCGGATCGTGAGGTACAGAGAGTGAAACAGTGTTACAGAGCATTTCAGAGGGTCCTAAAAATTCAATTTATTGAAAATGAACCCTTCCCATCCCTTGCTGATCACAGTAATAAACTGCAATTAGTGTTTTACTTTGTCATGCGTATTTTTCATTTAAAATATTAATTCCCCATTTGTGTTTGTTTTTTTTTTTAACATTTTTTAAAGCTAATTTAATTGAACCCTTGAAACCCTATGCTATTGCTGGGATTTCTCTGATCATTATATTATACTGCCCACTTGCCCAGATATTTTTTTTCTACTTTTGTGCAATGTTTTTAAATTGTATTAGGTGGGTAATTGGTTGGGGTCAGTGGGTTAGTGTTAGGTCAGAAGTTATATATATATAAAAAATGTTATAGTTCTGCAACGACTTTACTTTTATTTTCGGGGAAGACATTTCTTTGCAGAGTGAGGCATGTTAAGGTTGGTTTATACAATAAATTATAATTTAAGGAAACCCGACATATATGTGAAGGCATTCAAATAAACATCACTTTTAAAACTGCCATCCCACTTACTCTGCTAAATCTAACACAAAAAGAAGCCCAAAATGTTATTTACGCCCCAAAAACTGCCCAGAAACCTTTACAGTTAATGCTGGTAAGACTAATATAACACTAAGATTTACGCAATTCTGGTGCCCAGCTCAGACGTTGAACCGATTATTGATTCCTCAGAGACAATAAATCCTGAAAATAAATACCGGATGTAAAAATTCAAAGAAAATGTGCATATCCCAAATGTGGCCTTTTATCCCCCAAACCCATTAATGGGTGGGATCCATGTCTGGAAACTCTCCGCTTCTCTGAGTCTCCAGGTCACTGCGGGGAAACTCAGAGTCACTGGATGGGAATCGCTTCCTAAGCATAAACGGTGTTGCAGACATGCCTCGATATCGAGGCATGTAGCAACACAACCCCCTTACCCCGATAGCCTTGTGATTGCTCCGAAGAGTAACCACAAGTGCCATCATGCAAATGATGTTGCCGCCATTCACAGGATGGCGTTAGCAATAGAAAAATCTATCCAGACCCTCTTGAGAACTCACGAGCTCCTCCTGCCAGTTGAATGCAGGTCCTGCATTCAACCATGCAAGGTCAATGGAGCCCAGCTCACTAATCAGAGAGATTAGTAAAAAAAATGTTAAAAAATGTTTAAAAAAAAAATAAAAAAATATGGTAACAACTAAAAATTCCCCACTGTCATAAAAAAAAAATAAACACAAATATTTTTTTATGAGCAAGTCCTACAATTCATGCTATATCTTCACAAAAATTCCCACATGAAAAGAGTTAAAATATTGGCATTATAAATGCCCATAGGGTGCCTAGTTTTAAAAATGTATGATTGAGTGATGGAGTGATGGAGTAAATTGACTTGGCCGGCTTCAAAGATGTCCCAAATATGGGACGTGGGCACAGACTGACCAGATGTCTAAATGGCAAAAAAATACACATCTCACAAAGGTGGCCTTTTACCTCCCAAATAACCCAACAAACCCATGACAAAGGCTGGTGGTAAAATTAGTGCATGGAAAAGGTTAAAATACCAGCATTTCAAATACCTTGATGGGGTCAATTGCATTGGCCGGCTTCAAGGATACCCGAAATAGCACATGGGGCAGAATGACCAGCTTTGGGGAAAAATGGTTTTGAAATAGCAAAACCCTACTGGTACTTATTGCCCCATACCATGCAGAAAAAAGGAAAAAAACATAAAAACATTGGGTATTTCTAAATTCAGGACAAATAGGACTATTTAGCAGGTTTTTTTCATTAGTTTTTGCAGATGAGCAAAAGTTTTTTTTAAAAAAGTGAGAAAGGTCATTTTTTAACAAAAAATCACCATATTTTTAAATTTTTTTATAGTAAATTAGACGATATGATAAAAATGGTATCTAAAGGAAGCCCTGTTTGTCCTGAAAATAACAATATATAACATGTGTGGGAGCATGAAATGAGAATGTATGTCATTTATATATATATATATATAACCTCATTAGACCCCCCTCAAAAAAGTACCCTGACCCAGCACTGGGGCTGACTGAGGGTAAGTATATCAGCCAACACACCTCCTGCGGGGCAAATAGCGGGGGGAGGAGGAAGGGGAAATGCATATGGGGGGTTCTACTAATCCTCTACAACTTTACTTTTTCAAACATTTCGGGGTAAATAGCGCCCCTCTGTGGGTATCTGGAATTACACTGAGCCTCACCTCCTCGCAATATATATTTGTGGAAGACATTTCTTTGCCGAGTGAGGAAGGTTAAGGTTGGTTTATACAATAAGTTATATTTTAAGGACCTTTGTGTCCTTATGAAGAGTTAAATCGTCATGTAGTTAAGTGGACTGCGCTCCTTGCGCACAGCGATCACCGACGCTCTCATGACAAAGTCAATGTTTTAAAACACTGCCTTTTTCTCTGTGTCACCCTCTGTACTTCATGCGCTGAGCGTGAGGTAAAGAGAGTGAGACAGTGTTACAGAGCATTTCAGAGTGTCCTAAAAATGAACCCTTCCCATCATTTGCTGATCACAGTAATATACTGCGATCAGTGTTCTTTTACTTTGTGGTTTGTATTTTTCATTTAAAATTGTATTTCCCTGTTGTTTTTTTTACATTTAAAAACGTTTTTGGCCTTAAAAACTTTTTAATGCCAATTTAATTTAACCCTTACAGTCCTATGTTATTGCCCGGATTGCTCTGATCAGTACATTGTACTGCTCAGATTTTTTAATCTTCTTTTGTGGGATTTTTTCGAAATTCTATTAGTTACGTGGTTAACTGAGTGGGATCCGCCCGCCTCTTCCTGTGTCTTCTTAGTCCACTTCTCCTCGTGTCTTCTTTTTTGTCTGCTTCTCCCCATGTCTTCTTTCGTCAACCGCTTCTCCCCGTGTCTTCTTTCCTCATCCCCTTCTCTCCGAGTCTTCTTTCTCTGTCTGCTTCTCCCTGTGTCTTCTCTGTCTTCTTCTCCCTGTGTTTTCTTTCTCCATCCGCTTCTCCCCATATCTTCGTCTACTTCCTCTTCTTTTTCCATGTCTTTCTTCATCCGCTTCTCCTAGTGTCTTCTTTCTTCGTAAGCTTTTCCCTGTATCTTCTTCTACTTACTTTTCTTCTCATGCCTTTCTTCATCTGCTTCTCCCCGTGCCTTATTTCTTCGTCCGCTTTTCCCTGTGACCTTTTTCTTTGCCCCTTCTTGGTTAATTTCCACAACAGCACATATAGTAGATGTTGATTTAAAACCCACAGCAAGTTAAGGAGTTTAGTTATACACAAAGCAGGGATGTATTAACCCTTTTGTGTCCTTAAGAAGAGTTAAATCGTCATGTAGTTCAGTGGACTGCGCTCCATGTGCACAGCGATCACTGACGCTCTAATGACAAAGTCAATGTTTTAAAACACTGACTTTCTCTCCGTGTCACCCTCTGTACTTCACACGCTGATCGTGAGGTACAGAGAGTGAAACAGTGTTACAGAGCATTTCAGAGGGTCCTAAAAATTCAATTTATTGAAAATGAACCCTTCCCATCCCTTGCTGATCACAGTAATAAACTGCGGTCAGTGTTCTTTTACTTTGTGGTACGCATTTTTTTTAATTAAAAAATTTATTTCCCTGTTGTTATTTTTACATTTAAAAACTTTTTTGGCCTTAAAAACTTTTTTTAATGCCAATTTAGTTTAACCCTTACAGTCCTATGTTATTGCCCGGATTTCTCTGACCAGTACATTGTACTGCTCAGATTTTTCTATTTTCTTTTGTGGGATTTTTTTGAAATTCTATTAGTTACGTGGTTAACTGGGTGGGATCAATGGGTTTGTCATCCTCTTTCCGTGTCTTCTTAGTTCGCTTCTCCTCGTGTCTTCTTTTTTGTCTGCTTCTCCCCATGTCTTCTTTCTTCAACCGCTTCTCACCGTGTCTTCTTTCCTCATCCCCTTCTCTCCGTGTCTTCTTTCTCTGTCTGCTTCTCCCTGTGTCTTCTCTGTCTTCTTCTCCCTGTGTTTTCTTTCTCCGTCCGCTTCTCCCCGTATCTTCTTCTACTTTGTCTTTCTTCATCTGCTTCTCCTATTGTCTTCTTTCTTCATAAGCTTTCCCCATATCTTCTTCTGCTTCCTCTTCTTTTCATGTCTTTCTTCATCCACTTCTCCCCGTGCCTCCTTCATTTCCACAACAGTAGATATAGTAGATGTTGATTTAAAGCGCACGGCAAGTTAAGGAGTTTAGTTATACACAAAACGGGAATGTATTAACTCCTTTGTGTCCTTATGAAGATTTAAATCGTCATGTACTTAAGTGGACTGCATTCCATGCGCACAGCGATCACCGACGCTCTCATGACAAAGTCAATGTTTTAAAACACTGACTTTCTCTCCGTGTCACCCTCTGTACTTCACACGCTGATCATGAGGTACAGAGAGTGAAACAGTGTTACAGAGCATTTCAGAGGGTCCTAAAAATTCAATTTATTGAAAATGAACCCTTCCCATCCCTTGCTGATCACAGTAATAAACTGCGGTCAGTGTTCTTTTACTTTGTGGTGTGCATTTTTTTAATTTAAAATTTTATTTCCCTGTTGTTTTTTTTACATTTAAAAACTGTTTTGGCCTTCAAAACTTTTTTTAATGCCAATTTAATTTAACCCTTACAGTCCTATGTTATTGCCCGGATTGCTCTGATCAGTACATTGTACTGCTCAGATTTTTCTATTTTCTTTTGTGGGATTTTTTTGAAATTCTATTAGTTACGTGGTTAACTGGGTGGGATCAATGGGTTCGTCCGCCTCTTCCCGTGTCTTCTTAGTCCGCTTCTCCTCGTGTCTTCTTTTTTGTCTGCTTCTCCCCATGTCTTCTTTCTTCAACCGCTTCTCACCGTGTCTTCTTTCCTCATCCCCTTCTCTCCGTGTCTTCTTTCTCTGTCTGCTTCTCCCTGTGTCTTCTCTGTCTTCTTCTCCCTGTGTTTTCTTTCTCCGTCCGCTTCTCCCCGTATCTTCTTCTACTTCGTCTTTCTTCATCTGCTTCTCCTAGTGTCTTCTTTCTTCATAAGCTTTCCCCATATCTTCTTCTGCTTCCTCTTCTTTTCATGTCTTTCTTCATCCACTTCTCCCCGTGCCTTCTTCATTTCCACAACAGTAGATATAGTAGATGTTGATTTAAAGCCCACGGCAAGTTAAGGAGCTTAGTTATACACAACACGGGAATGTATTAACTCCTTGGTGTCCTTATGAAGATTTAAATCGTCATGTGCTTAAGTGGACTGCACTCCATGCGCACAGCGATCACCAACGCTCTCATGACAAAGTCAATGTTTTAAAACACTGACTTTCTCTCTGTGTCACCCTCTGTACTTCCCACGCGGATCGTGAGGTACAGAGAGTGAAACAGTGTTACAGAGCATTTCAGAGTTTCCTAAAAATTAAATTTATTGAAAATGAACCCTTCCCATCCCTTGCTGATCCCAGTAATAAACTGCAATTAGTGTTTTACTTTGTCATGCGTATTTTTCATTTAAAATATTAATTCCCCATTTGTGTTTGTTTTTTTTTAACATTTTTTAAAGCTAATTTAATTGAACCCTTGAAACCCTATGCTATTGCTGGGATTTCTCTGATCATTATATTATACTGCCCACTTGCCCAGATATTTTTTTTCTACTTTTGTGCAATGTTTTTAAATTGTATTAGGTGGGTAATTGGTTGGGGTCAGTGGGTTAGTGTTAGGTCAGAAGTTATATATATACAAAAAATGTTATAGTTCTGCAACAACTTCACTTTTATTTTCGGGGAAGACATTTCTTTGCAGAGTGAGGCATGTTAAGGTTGGTTTATACAATAAATTATAATTTAAGGAAACCCGACATATATGTGAAGGCATTCAAATAAACATCACTTTTAAAACTGCCGTCCCACTTACTCTGCTAAATCTAACACAAAAAGAAGGCCAAAATGTTATTTACGCCCCAAAAACTGCCCAGAAACCTTTACAGTTAATGCTGGTAAGACTAATATAACACTAAGATTTACGCAATTCTGGTGTCCAGCTCAGACATTGAACCGATTATTGATTCCTCAGAGACAATAAATCCTGAAAATAAATACCGGATGTAAAAATTCAAAGAAAATGTGCATATCCCAAATGTGGCCTTTTATCCCCCAAACCCATTAATGGGTGGGATCCATGTCTGGAAACTCTCCGCTTCTCTGAGTCTCCAGGTCACTGCGGGGAAACTCAGAGTCACTGGATGGGAATCGCTTCCTAAGCATAAACGGTGTTGCAGACATGCCTCGATATCGAGGCATGTAGCAACACAACCCCCTTACCCCGATAGCCTTGTGATTGCTCCGAAGAGTAACCACAAGTGCCATCATGCAAATGATGTTGCCGCCATTCACAGGATGGCGTTAGCAATAGAAAAATCTATCCAGACCCTCTTGAGAACTCACGAGCTCCTCCTGCCAGTTGAATGCAGGTCCTGCATTCAACCATGCAAGGTCAATGGAGCCCAGCTCACTAATCAGAGAGATTAGTAAAAAAAATGTTAAAAAATGTTTAAAAAAAAATAAAAAAATATGGTAACAACTAAAAATTCCCCACTGTCATAAAAAAAAATAAACACAAATATTTTTTTATGAGCAAGTCCTACAATTCATGCTATATCTTCACAAAAATTCCCACATGGAAAGAGTTAAAATATTGGCATTATAAATGCCCATAGGGTGCCTAGTTTTAAAAATGTATGATTGAGTGATGGAGTGATGGAGTAAATTGACTTGGCCGGCTTCAAAGATGTCCCAAATATGGGACGTGGGCACAGACTGACCAGATGTCTAAATGGCAAAAAAATACACATCTCACAAAGGTGGCCTTTTACCTCCCAAAAAAACCAACAAACCCATGACAAAGGCTGGTGGTAAAATTAGTGCATGGAAAAGGTTAAAATACCAGCATTTCAAATACCTTGATGGGGTAAATTGCATTGGCCGGCTTCAAGGATACCCGAAATAGCACATGGGGCAGAATGACCAGCTTTGGGGAAAAATGGTTTTGAAATAGCAAAACCCTACTGGTACTTATTGCCCCATAACGTGCAGAAAAAAGGAAAAAAAACATAAAAACATTGGGTATTTCTAAATTCAGGACAAATAGGACTATTTAGCAGGTTTTTTTCATTAGTTTTTGCAGATGAGCAAAAGTTTTTTTAAAAAAGTGAGAAAGGTCATTTTTTAACAAAAAATCACCATATTTTTAAATTTGTTTTATAGTAAATTAGATGATATGATAAAAATGGTATCTAAAGGAAGCCCTGTTTGTCCTGAAAATAACAATATATAACATGTGTGGGAGCATGAAATGAGAATGTATGTCATTTATATATATATATATATAACCTCATTACACCCCCCTCAAAAAAGTACCCTGACCCAGCACTGGGGCTGACTGAGGGTAAGTATATCAGCCAACACACCTCCTGCGGGGCAAATAGCGGGGGAGAGGAGGAAGGGGAAATGCATATGGGGGGTTCTACTAATCCTCTACAACTTTACTTTTTCAAACATTTCGGGGTAAATAGCGCCCCTCTGTGGGTATCTGGAATTACACTGAGCCTCACCTCCTCGCAATATATATTTGTGGAAGACATTTCTTTGCCGAGTGAGGAAGGTTAAGGTTGGGTTATACAATAAGTTATATTTTAAGGACCTTTGTGTCCTTATGAAGAGTTAAATCGTCATGTAGTTAAGTGGACTGCGCTCCTTGCGCACAGCGATCACCGACGCTCTCATGACAAAGTCAATGTTTTAAAACACTGCCTTTCTCTCTGTGTCACCCTCTGTACTTCATGCGCTGAGCGTGAGGTAAAGAGAGTGAGACAGTGTTACAGAGCATTTCAGAGTGTCCTAAAAATGAACCCTTCCCATCATTTGCTGATCACAGTAATATACTGCGATCAGTGTTCTTTTACTTTGTGGTTTGTATTTTTCATTTAAAATTGTATTTCCCTGTTGTTTTTTTACATTTAAAAACGTTTTTGGCCTTAAAAACTTTTTTTAATGCCAATTTAATTTAACCCTTACAGTCCTATGTTATTGCCCGGATTGCTCTGATCAGTACATTGTACTGCTCAGATTTTTTAATCTTCTTTTGTGGGATATTTTCGAAATTCTATTAGTTACGTGGTTAACTGAGTGGGATCCGCCCGCCTCTTCCTGTGTCTTCTTAGTCCACTTCTCCTCGTGTCTTCTTTTTTGTCTACTTCTCCCCATGTCTTCTTTCGTCAACCGCTTCTCCCCGTGTCTTCTTTCCTCATCCCCTTCTCTCCGAGTCTTCTTTCTCTGTCTGCTTCTCCCTGTGTCTTCTCTGTCTTCTTCTCCCTGTGTTTTCTTTCTCCATCCGCTTCTCCCCATATCTTCGTCTACTTCCTCTTCTTTTTCCATGTCTTTCTTCATCCGCTTCTCCTAGTGTCTTCTTTCTTCGTAAGCTTTTCCCTGTATCTTCTTCTACTTACTTTTCTTCTCATGCCTTTCTTCATCCGCTTCTCCCCGTGCCTTATTTCTTCGTCCGCTTTTCCCTGTGACCTTTTTCTTTGCCCCTTCTTGGTTAATTTCCACAACAGCACATATAGTAGATGTTGATTTAAAACCCACAGCAAGTTAAGGAGTTTAGTTATACACAAAGCAGGGATGTATTAACCCTTTTGTGTCCTTAAGAAGAGTTAAATCGTCATGTAGTTCAGTGGACTGCGCTCCATGTGCACAGCGATCACTGACGCTCTAATGACAAAGTCAATGTTTTAAAACACTGACTTTCTCTCCGTGTCACCCTCTGTACTTCACACGCTGATCGTGAGGTACAGAGAGTGAAACAGTGTTACAGAGCATTTCAGAGGGTCCTAAAAATTCAATTTATTGAAAATGAACCCTTCCCATCCCTTGCTGATCACAGTAATAAACTGCGGTCAGTGTTCTTTTACTTTGTGGTGCGCATTTTTTTAATTCAAAATTTTATTTCCCTGTTGTTATTTTTACATTTAAAAACTTTTTTGGCCTTAAAAACTTTTTTTAATGCCAATTTAGTTTAACCCTTACAGTCCTATGTTATTGCCCGGATTGCTCTGACCAGTACATTGTACTGCTCAGATTTTTCTATTTTCTTTTGTGGGATTTTTTTGAAATTCTATTAGTTACGTGGTTAACTGGGTGGGATCAATGGGTTTGTCCGCCTCTTTCCGTGTCTTCTTAGTTCGCTTCTCCTCGTGTCTTCTTTTTTGTCTGCTTCTCCCCATGTCTTCTTTCTTCAACCGCTTCTCACCGTGTCTTCTTTCCTCATCCCCTTCTCTCCGTGTCTTCTTTCTCTGTCTGCTTCTCCCTGTGTCTTCTCTGTCTTCTTCTCCCTGTGTTTTCTTTCTCCGTCCGCTTCTCCCCGTATCTTCTTCTACTTCGTCTTTCTTCATCTGCTTCTCCTATTGTCTTCTTTCTTCATAAGCTTTCCCCATATCTTCTTCTGCTTCCTCTTCTTTTCATGTCTTTCTTCATCCACTTCTCCCCGTGCCTCCTTCATTTCCACAACAGTAGATATAGTAGATGTTGATTTAAAGCCCACGGCAAGTTAAGGAGTTTAGTTATACACAAAACGGGAATGTATTAACTCCTTTGTGTCCTTATGAAGATTTAAATCGTCATGTACTTAAGTGGACTGCACTCCATGCACACAGCGATCACCGACGCTCTCATGACAAAGTCAATGTTTTAAAACACTGACTTTCTCTCCGTGTCACCCTCTGTACTTCACACGCTGATCGTGAGGTACAGAGAGTGAAACAGTGTTACAGAGCATTTCAGAGGGTCCTAAAAATTCAATTTATTGAAAATGAACCCTTCCCATCCCTTGCTGATCACAGTAATAAACTGCGGTCAGTGTTCTTTTACTTTGTGGTGTGCATTTTTTTAATTTAAAATTTTATTTCCCTGTTGTTTTTTTTACATTTAAAAACTTTTTTGGCCTTCAAAACTTTTTTTAATGCCAATTTAATTTAACCCTTACAGTCCTATGTTATTGCCCGGATTGCTCTGATCAGTACATTGTACTGCTCAGATTTTTCTATTTTCTTTTGCGGGATTTTTTTGAAATTCTATTAGTTACGTGGTTAACTGGGTGGGATCAATGGGTTCGTCCGCCTCTTCCCGTGTCTTCTTAGTCCGCTTCTCCTCGTGTCTTCTTTTTTGTCTGCTTCTCCCCATGTCTTCTTTCTTCAACCGCTTCTCACCGTGTCTTCTTTCCTCATCCCCTTCTCTCCGTGTCTTCTTTCTCTGTCTGCTTCTCCCTGTGTCTTCTCTGTCTTCTTCTCCCTGTGTTTTCTTTCTCCGTCCGCTTCTCCCCGTATCTTCTTCTACTTCGTCTTTCTTCATCTGCTTCTCCTAGTGTCTTCTTTCTTCATAAGCTTTCCCCATATCTTCTTCTGCTTCCTCTTCTTTTCATGTCTTTCTTCATCCACTTCTCCCCGTGCCTTCTTCATTTCCACAACAGTAGATATAGTAGATGTTGATTTAAAGCCCACGGCAAGTTAAGGAGTTTAGTTATACACAAAACGGGAATGTATTAACTCCTTTGTGTCCATATGAAGATTTAAATCGTCATGTACTTAAGTGGACTGCATTCCATGTGCACAGCGATCACCGACGCTCTCATGACAAAGTCAATGTTTTAAAACACTGACTTTCTCTCCGTGTCACCCTCTGTACTTCACACGCTGATCGTGAGGTACAGAGAGTGAAACAGTGTTACAGAGCATTTCAGACGGTCCTAAAAATTCAATTTATTGAAAATGAACCCTTCCCATCCCTTGCTGATCACAGTAATAAACTGCGGTCAGTGTTCTTTTACTTTGTGGTATGCATTTTTTTAATTTAAAATTTTATTTCCCTGTTGTTTTTTTTACATTTAAAAACTTTTTTGGCCTTAAAAACTTTTTTTAATGCCAATCTAATTTAACCCTTACAGTCCTATGTTATTGCCCGGATTGCTCTGATCAGTACATTGTACTGCTCAGATTTTTCTATTTTCTTTTGTGGGATTTTTTTGAAATTCTAAAAGTTACGTGGTTAACTGGGTGGGATCAATGGGTTCGTCCGCCTCTTCCCGTGTCTTCTTAGTCCGCTTCTCCTCGTGTCTTCTTTTTTGTCTGCTTCTCCCCATGTCTTCTTTCTTCAACCGCTTCTCACCGTGTCTTCTTTCCTCATCCCCTTCTCTCCGTGTCTTCTTTCTCTGTCTGCTTCTCCCTGTGTCTTCTCTGTCTTCTTCTCCCTGTGTTTTCTTTCTCCGTCCGCTTCTCCCCGTATCTTCTTCTACTTCGTCTTTCTTCATCTGCTTCTCCTATTGTCTTCTTTCTACATAAGCTTCCCCCATATCTTCTTCTGCTTCCTCTACTTTTCATGTCTTTCTTCATCCACTTCTCCCCGTGCCTCCTTCATTTCCACAACAGTAGATATAGTAGATGTTGATTTAAAGCCCACGGCAAGTTAAGGAGTTTAGTTATACACAAAACGGGAATGTATTAACTCCTTTGTGTCCTTATGAAGATTTAAATCGTCATGTGCTTAAGTGGACTGCACTCCATGCGCACAGCGATCACCGACGCTCTCATGACAAAGTCAATGTTTTAAAACACTGACTTTCTCTCTGTGTCACCCTCTGTACTTCCCACGCGGATCGTGAGGTACAGAGAGTGAAACAGTGTTACAGAGCATTTCAGAGGGTCCTAAAAATTCAATTTATTGAAAATGAACCCTTCCCATCCCTTGCTGATCACAGTAATAAACTGCAATTAGTGTTTTACTTTGTCATGCGTATTTTTCATTTAAAATATTAATTCCCCATTTGTGTTTGTTTTTTTTTTTAACATTTTTTAAAGCTAATTTAATTGAACCCTTGAAACCCTATGCTATTGCTGGGATTTCTCTGATCATTATATTATACTGCCCACTTGCCCAGATATTTTTTTTCTACTTTTGTGCAATGTTTTTAAATTGTATTAGGTGGGTAATTGGTTGGGGTCAGTGGGTTAGTGTTAGGTCAGAAGTTATATATATATAAAAAATGTTATAGTTCTGCAACGACTTTACTTTTATTTTCGGGGAAGACATTTCTTTGCAGAGTGAGGCATGTTAAGGTTGGTTTATACAATAAATTATAATTTAAGGAAACCCGACATATATGTGAAGGCATTCAAATAAACATCACTTTTAAAACTGCCATCCCACTTACTCTGCTAAATCTAACACAAAAAGAAGCCCAAAATGTTATTTACGCCCCAAAAACTGCCCAGAAACCTTTACAGTTAATGCTGGTAAGACTAATATAACACTAAGATTTACGCAATTCTGGTGCCCAGCTCAGACGTTGAACCGATTATTGATTCCTCAGAGACAATAAATCCTGAAAATAAATACCGGATGTAAAAATTCAAAGAAAATGTGCATATCCCAAATGTGGCCTTTTATCCCCCAAACCCATTAATGGGTGGGATCCATGTCTGGAAACTCTCCGCTTCTCTGAGTCTCCAGGTCACTGCGGGGAAACTCAGAGTCACTGGATGGGAATCGCTTCCTAAGCATAAACGGTGTTGCAGACATGCCTCGATATCGAGGCATGTAGCAACACAACCCCCTTACCCCGATAGCCTTGTGATTGCTCCGAAGAGTAACCACAAGTGCCATCATGCAAATGATGTTGCCGCCATTCACAGGATGGCGTTAGCAATAGAAAAATCTATCCAGACCCTCTTGAGAACTCTCGAGCTCCTCCTGCCGGTTGAATGCAGGTACTGCATTCAACCATGCAAGGTCAATGGAGCCCAGCTCACTAATCAGAGAGATTAGTAAAAAAAATGTTAAAAAATGTTTAAAAAAAAAATAAAAAAATATGGTAACAACTAAAAATTCCCCACTGTCATAAAAAAAAAATAAACACAAATATTTTTTTATGAGCAAGTCCTACAATTCATGCTATATCTTCACAAAAATTCCCACATGGAAAGAGTTAAAATATTGGCATTATAAATGCCCATAGGGTGCCTAGTTTTAAAAATGTATGATTGAGTGATGGAGTGATGGAGTAAATTGACTTGGCCGGCTTCAAAGATGTCCCAAATATGGGACGTGGGCACAGACTGACCAGATGTCTAAATGGCAAAAAAATACACATCTCACAAAGGTGGCCTTTTACCTCCCAAATAACCCAACAAACCCATGACAAAGGCTGGTGGTAAAATTAGTGCATGGAAAAGGTTAAAATACCAGCATTTCAAATACCTTGATGGGGTCAATTGCATTGGCCGGCTTCAAGGATACCCGAAATAGCACATGGGGCAGAATGACCAGCTTTGGGGAAAAATGGTTTTGAAATAGCAAAACCCTACTGGTACTTATTGCCCCATACCATGCAGAAAAAAGGAAAAAAACATAAAAACATTGGGTATTTCTAAATTCAGGACAAATAGGACTATTTAGCAGGTTTTTTTCATTAGTTTTTGCAGATGAGCAAAAGTTTTTTTAAAAAAAGTGAGAAAGGTCATTTTTTAACAAAAAATCACCATATTTTTAAATTTTTTTATAGTAAATTAGACGATATGATAAAAATGGTATCTAAAGGAAGCCCTGTTTGTCCTGAAAATAACAATATATAACATGTGTGGGAGCATGAAATGAGAATGTATGTCATTTATATATATATATATATAACCTCATTAGACCCCCCTCAAAAAAGTACCCTGACCCAGCACTGGGGCTGACTGAGGGTAAGTATATCAGCCAACACACCTCCTGCGGGGCAAATAGCGGGGGGAGGAGGAAGGGGAAATGCATATGGGGGGTTCTACTAATCCTCTACAACTTTACTTTTTCAAACATTTCGGGGTAAATAGCGCCCCTCTGTGGGTATCTGGAATTACACTGAGCCTCACCTCCTCGCAATATATATTTGTGGAAGACATTTCTTTGCCGAGTGAGGAAGGTTAAGGTTGGTTTATACAATAAGTTATATTTTAAGGACCTTTGTGTCCTTATGAAGAGTTAAATCGTCATGTAGTTAAGTGGACTGCGCTCCTTGCGCACAGCGATCACCGACGCTCTCATGACAAAGTCAATGTTTTAAAACACTGCCTTTTTCTCTGTGTCACCCTCTGTACTTCATGCGCTGAGCGTGAGGTAAAGAGAGTGAGACAGTGTTACAGAGCATTTCAGAGTGTCCTAAAAATGAACCCTTCCCATCATTTGCTGATCACAGTAATATACTGCGATCAGTGTTCTTTTACTTTGTGGTTTGTATTTTTCATTTAAAATTGTATTTCCCTGTTGTTTTTTTTACATTTAAAAACGTTTTTGGCCTTAAAAACTTTTTAATGCCAATTTAATTTAACCCTTACAGTCCTATGTTATTGCCCGGATTGCTCTGATCAGTACATTGTACTGCTCAGATTTTTTAATCTTCTTTTGTGGGATTTTTTCGAAATTCTATTAGTTACGTGGTTAACTGAGTGGGATCCGCCCGCCTCTTCCTGTGTCTTCTTAGTCCACTTCTCCTCGTGTCTTCTTTTTTGTCTGCTTCTCCCCATGTCTTCTTTCGTCAACCGCTTCTCCCCGTGTCTTCTTTCCTCATCCCCTTCTCTCCGAGTCTTCTTTCTCTGTCTGCTTCTCCCTGTGTCTTCTCTGTCTTCTTCTCCCTGTGTTTTCTTTCTCCATCCGCTTCTCCCCATATCTTCGTCTACTTCCTCTTCTTTTTCCATGTCTTTCTTCATCCGCTTCTCCTAGTGTCTTCTTTCTTCGTAAGCTTTTCCCTGTATCTTCTTCTACTTACTTTTCTTCTCATGCCTTTCTTCATCTGCTTCTCCCCGTGCCTTATTTCTTCGTCCGCTTTTCCCTGTGACCTTTTTCTTTGCCCCTTCTTGGTTAATTTCCACAACAGCACATATAGTAGATGTTGATTTAAAACCCACAGCAAGTTAAGGAGTTTAGTTATACACAAAGCAGGGATGTATTAACCCTTTTGTGTCCTTAAGAAGAGTTAAATCGTCATGTAGTTCAGTGGACTGCGCTCCATGTGCACAGCGATCACTGACGCTCTAATGACAAAGTCAATGTTTTAAAACACTGACTTTCTCTCCGTGTCACCCTCTGTACTTCACACGCTGATCGTGAGGTACAGAGAGTGAAACAGTGTTACAGAGCATTTCAGAGGGTCCTAAAAATTCAATTTATTGAAAATGAACCCTTCCCATCCCTTGCTGATCACAGTAATAAACTGCGGTCAGTGTTCTTTTACTTTGTGGTACGCATTTTTTTTAATTAAAAAATTTATTTCCCTGTTGTTATTTTTACATTTAAAAACTTTTTTGGCCTTAAAAACTTTTTTTAATGCCAATTTAGTTTAACCCTTACAGTCCTATGTTATTGCCCGGATTTCTCTGACCAGTACATTGTACTGCTCAGATTTTTCTATTTTCTTTTGTGGGATTTTTTTGAAATTCTATTAGTTACGTGGTTAACTGGGTGGGATCAATGGGTTTGTCATCCTCTTTCCGTGTCTTCTTAGTTCGCTTCTCCTCGTGTCTTCTTTTTTGTCTGCTTCTCCCCATGTCTTCTTTCTTCAACCGCTTCTCACCGTGTCTTCTTTCCTCATCCCCTTCTCTCCGTGTCTTCTTTCTCTGTCTGCTTCTCCCTGTGTCTTCTCTGTCTTCTTCTCCCTGTGTTTTCTTTCTCCGTCCGCTTCTCCCCGTATCTTCTTCTACTTTGTCTTTCTTCATCTGCTTCTCCTATTGTCTTCTTTCTTCATAAGCTTTCCCCATATCTTCTTCTGCTTCCTCTTCTTTTCATGTCTTTCTTCATCCACTTCTCCCCGTGCCTCCTTCATTTCCACAACAGTAGATATAGTAGATGTTGATTTAAAGCGCACGGCAAGTTAAGGAGTTTAGTTATACACAAAACGGGAATGTATTAACTCCTTTGTGTCCTTATGAAGATTTAAATCGTCATGTACTTAAGTGGACTGCATTCCATGCGCACAGCGATCACCGACGCTCTCATGACAAAGTCAATGTTTTAAAACACTGACTTTCTCTCCGTGTCACCCTCTGTACTTCACACGCTGATCATGAGGTACAGAGAGTGAAACAGTGTTACAGAGCATTTCAGAGGGTCCTAAAAATTCAATTTATTGAAAATGAACCCTTCCCATCCCTTGCTGATCACAGTAATAAACTGCGGTCAGTGTTCTTTTACTTTGTGGTGTGCATTTTTTTAATTTAAAATTTTATTTCCCTGTTGTTTTTTTTACATTTAAAAACTTTTTTGGCCTTCAAAACTTTTTTTAATGCCAATTTAATTTAACCCTTACAGTCCTATGTTATTGCCCGGATTGCTCTGATCAGTACATTGTACTGCTCAGATTTTTCTATTTTCTTTTGCGGGATTTTTTTGAAATTCTATTAGTTACGTGGTTAACTGGGTGGGATCAATGGGTTCGTCCGCCTCTTCCCGTGTCTTCTTAGTCCGCTTCTCCTCGTGTCTTCTTTTTTGTCTGCTTCTCCCCATGTCTTCTTTCTTCAACCGCTTCTCACCGTGTCTTCTTTCCTCATCCCCTTCTCTCCGTGTCTTCTTTCTCTGTCTGCTTCTCCCTGTGTCTTCTCTGTCTTCTTCTCCCTGTGTTTTCTTTCTCCGTCCGCTTCTCCCCGTATCTTCTTCTACTTCGTCTTTCTTCATCTGCTTCTCCTAGTGTCTTCTTTCTTCATAAGCTTTCCCCATATCTTCTTCTGCTTCCTCTTCTTTTCATGTCTTTCTTCATCCACTTCTCCCCGTGCCTTCTTCATTTCCACAACAGTAGATATAGTAGATGTTGATTTAAAGCCCACGGCAAGTTAAGGAGTTTAGTTATACACAAAACGGGAATGTATTAACTCCTTTGTGTCCATATGAAGATTTAAATCGTCATGTACTTAAGTGGACTGCATTCCATGTGCACAGCGATCACCGACGCTCTCATGACAAAGTCAATGTTTTAAAACACTGACTTTCTCTCCGTGTCACCCTCTGTACTTCACACGCTGATCGTGAGGTACAGAGAGTGAAACAGTGTTACAGAGCATTTCAGACGGTCCTAAAAATTCAATTTATTGAAAATGAACCCTTCCCATCCCTTGCTGATCACAGTAATAAACTGCGGTCAGTGTTCTTTTACTTTGTGGTATGCATTTTTTTAATTTAAAATTTTATTTCCCTGTTGTTTTTTTTACATTTAAAAACTTTTTTGGCCTTAAAAACTTTTTTTAATGCCAATCTAATTTAACCCTTACAGTCCTATGTTATTGCCCGGATTGCTCTGATCAGTACATTGTACTGCTCAGATTTTTCTATTTTCTTTTGTGGGATTTTTTTGAAATTCTAAAAGTTACGTGGTTAACTGGGTGGGATCAATGGGTTCGTCCGCCTCTTCCCGTGTCTTCTTAGTCCGCTTCTCCTCGTGTCTTCTTTTTTGTCTGCTTCTCCCCATGTCTTCTTTCTTCAACCGCTTCTCACCGTGTCTTCTTTCCTCATCCCCTTCTCTCCGTGTCTTCTTTCTCTGTCTGCTTCTCCCTGTGTCTTCTCTGTCTTCTTCTCCCTGTGTTTTCTTTCTCCGTCCGCTTCTCCCCGTATCTTCTTCTACTTCGTCTTTCTTCATCTGCTTCTCCTATTGTCTTCTTTCTACATAAGCTTCCCCCATATCTTCTTCTGCTTCCTCTACTTTTCATGTCTTTCTTCATCCACTTCTCCCCGTGCCTCCTTCATTTCCACAACAGTAGATATAGTAGATGTTGATTTAAAGCCCACGGCAAGTTAAGGAGTTTAGTTATACACAAAACGGGAATGTATTAACTCCTTTGTGTCCTTATGAAGATTTAAATCGTCATGTGCTTAAGTGGACTGCACTCCATGCGCACAGCGATCACCGACGCTCTCATGACAAAGTCAATGTTTTAAAACACTGACTTTCTCTCTGTGTCACCCTCTGTACTTCCCACGCGGATCGTGAGGTACAGAGAGTGAAACAGTGTTACAGAGCATTTCAGAGGGTCCTAAAAATTCAATTTATTGAAAATGAACCCTTCCCATCCCTTGCTGATCACAGTAATAAACTGCAATTAGTGTTTTACTTTGTCATGCGTATTTTTCATTTAAAATATTAATTCCCCATTTGTGTTTGTTTTTTTTTTTAACATTTTTTAAAGCTAATTTAATTGAACCCTTGAAACCCTATGCTATTGCTGGGATTTCTCTGATCATTATATTATACTGCCCACTTGCCCAGATATTTTTTTTCTACTTTTGTGCAATGTTTTTAAATTGTATTAGGTGGGTAATTGGTTGGGGTCAGTGGGTTAGTGTTAGGTCAGAAGTTATATATATATAAAAAATGTTATAGTTCTGCAACGACTTTACTTTTATTTTCGGGGAAGACATTTCTTTGCAGAGTGAGGCATGTTAAGGTTGGTTTATACAATAAATTATAATTTAAGGAAACCCGACATATATGTGAAGGCATTCAAATAAACATCACTTTTAAAACTGCCATCCCACTTACTCTGCTAAATCTAACACAAAAAGAAGCCCAAAATGTTATTTACGCCCCAAAAACTGCCCAGAAACCTTTACAGTTAATGCTGGTAAGACTAATATAACACTAAGATTTACGCAATTCTGGTGCCCAGCTCAGACGTTGAACCGATTATTGATTCCTCAGAGACAATAAATCCTGAAAATAAATACCGGATGTAAAAATTCAAAGAAAATGTGCATATCCCAAATGTGGCCTTTTATCCCCCAAACCCATTAATGGGTGGGATCCATGTCTGGAAACTCTCCGCTTCTCTGAGTCTCCAGGTCACTGCGGGGAAACTCAGAGTCACTGGATGGGAATCGCTTCCTAAGCATAAACGGTGTTGCAGACATGCCTCGATATCGAGGCATGTAGCAACACAACCCCCTTACCCCGATAGCCTTGTGATTGCTCCGAAGAGTAACCACAAGTGCCATCATGCAAATGATGTTGCCGCCATTCACAGGATGGCGTTAGCAATAGAAAAATCTATCCAGACCCTCTTGAGAACTCTCGAGCTCCTCCTGCCGGTTGAATGCAGGTACTGCATTCAACCATGCAAGGTCAATGGAGCCCAGCTCACTAATCAGAGAGATTAGTAAAAAAAATGTTAAAAAATGTTTAAAAAAAAAATAAAAAAATATGGTAACAACTAAAAATTCCCCACTGTCATAAAAAAAAAATAAACACAAATATTTTTTTATGAGCAAGTCCTACAATTCATGCTATATCTTCACAAAAATTCCCACATGGAAAGAGTTAAAATATTGGCATTATAAATGCCCATAGGGTGCCTAGTTTTAAAAATGTATGATTGAGTGATGGAGTGATGGAGTAAATTGACTTGGCCGGCTTCAAAGATGTCCCAAATATGGGACGTGGGCACAGACTGACCAGATGTCTAAATGGCAAAAAAATACACATCTCACAAAGGTGGCCTTTTACCTCCCAAATAACCCAACAAACCCATGACAAAGGCTGGTGGTAAAATTAGTGCATGGAAAAGGTTAAAATACCAGCATTTCAAATACCTTGATGGGGTCAATTGCATTGGCCGGCTTCAAGGATACCCGAAATAGCACATGGGGCAGAATGACCAGCTTTGGGGAAAAATGGTTTTGAAATAGCAAAACCCTACTGGTACTTATTGCCCCATACCATGCAGAAAAAAGGAAAAAAACATAAAAACATTGGGTATTTCTAAATTCAGGACAAATAGGACTATTTAGCAGGTTTTTTTCATTAGTTTTTGCAGATGAGCAAAAGTTTTTTTAAAAAAAGTGAGAAAGGTCATTTTTTAACAAAAAATCACCATATTTTTAAATTTTTTTATAGTAAATTAGACGATATGATAAAAATGGTATCTAAAGGAAGCCCTGTTTGTCCTGAAAATAACAATATATAACATGTGTGGGAGCATGAAATGAGAATGTATGTCATTTATATATATATATATATAACCTCATTAGACCCCCCTCAAAAAAGTACCCTGACCCAGCACTGGGGCTGACTGAGGGTAAGTATATCAGCCAACACACCTCCTGCGGGGCAAATAGCGGGGGGAGGAGGAAGGGGAAATGCATATGGGGGGTTCTACTAATCCTCTACAACTTTACTTTTTCAAACATTTCGGGGTAAATAGCGCCCCTCTGTGGGTATCTGGAATTACACTGAGCCTCACCTCCTCGCAATATATATTTGTGGAAGACATTTCTTTGCCGAGTGAGGAAGGTTAAGGTTGGTTTATACAATAAGTTATATTTTAAGGACCTTTGTGTCCTTATGAAGAGTTAAATCGTCATGTAGTTAAGTGGACTGCGCTCCTTGCGCACAGCGATCACCGACGCTCTCATGACAAAGTCAATGTTTTAAAACACTGCCTTTTTCTCTGTGTCACCCTCTGTACTTCATGCGCTGAGCGTGAGGTAAAGAGAGTGAGACAGTGTTACAGAGCATTTCAGAGTGTCCTAAAAATGAACCCTTCCCATCATTTGCTGATCACAGTAATATACTGCGATCAGTGTTCTTTTACTTTGTGGTTTGTATTTTTCATTTAAAATTGTATTTCCCTGTTGTTTTTTTTACATTTAAAAACGTTTTTGGCCTTAAAAACTTTTTAATGCCAATTTAATTTAACCCTTACAGTCCTATGTTATTGCCCGGATTGCTCTGATCAGTACATTGTACTGCTCAGATTTTTTAATCTTCTTTTGTGGGATTTTTTCGAAATTCTATTAGTTACGTGGTTAACTGAGTGGGATCCGCCCGCCTCTTCCTGTGTCTTCTTAGTCCACTTCTCCTCGTGTCTTCTTTTTTGTCTGCTTCTCCCCATGTCTTCTTTCGTCAACCGCTTCTCCCCGTGTCTTCTTTCCTCATCCCCTTCTCTCCGAGTCTTCTTTCTCTGTCTGCTTCTCCCTGTGTCTTCTCTGTCTTCTTCTCCCTGTGTTTTCTTTCTCCATCCGCTTCTCCCCATATCTTCGTCTACTTCCTCTTCTTTTTCCATGTCTTTCTTCATCCGCTTCTCCTAGTGTCTTCTTTCTTCGTAAGCTTTTCCCTGTATCTTCTTCTACTTACTTTTCTTCTCATGCCTTTCTTCATCTGCTTCTCCCCGTGCCTTATTTCTTCGTCCGCTTTTCCCTGTGACCTTTTTCTTTGCCCCTTCTTGGTTAATTTCCACAACAGCACATATAGTAGATGTTGATTTAAAACCCACAGCAAGTTAAGGAGTTTAGTTATACACAAAGCAGGGATGTATTAACCCTTTTGTGTCCTTAAGAAGAGTTAAATCGTCATGTAGTTCAGTGGACTGCGCTCCATGTGCACAGCGATCACTGACGCTCTAATGACAAAGTCAATGTTTTAAAACACTGACTTTCTCTCCGTGTCACCCTCTGTACTTCACACGCTGATCGTGAGGTACAGAGAGTGAAACAGTGTTACAGAGCATTTCAGAGGGTCCTAAAAATTCAATTTATTGAAAATGAACCCTTCCCATCCCTTGCTGATCACAGTAATAAACTGCGGTCAGTGTTCTTTTACTTTGTGGTACGCATTTTTTTTAATTAAAAAATTTATTTTCCTGTTGTTATTTTTACATTTAAAAACTTTTTTGGCCTTAAAAACTTTTTTTAATGCCAATTTAGTTTAACCCTTACAGTCCTATGTTATTGCCCGGATTTCTCTGACCAGTACATTGTACTGCTCAGATTTTTCTATTTTCTTTTGTGGGATTTTTTTGAAATTCTATTAGTTACGTGGTTAACTGGGTGGGATCAATGGGTTTGTCATCCTCTTTCCGTGTCTTCTTAGTTCGCTTCTCCTCGTGTCTTCTTTTTTGTCTGCTTCTCCCCATGTCTTCTTTCTTCAACCGCTTCTCACCGTGTCTTCTTTCCTCATCCCCTTCTCTCCGTGTCTTCTTTCTCTGTCTGCTTCTCCCTGTGTCTTCTCTGTCTTCTTCTCCCTGTGTTTTCTTTCTCCGTCCGCTTCTCCCCGTATCTTCTTCTACTTTGTCTTTCTTCATCTGCTTCTCCTATTGTCTTCTTTCTTCATAAGCTTTCCCCATATCTTCTTCTGCTTCCTCTTCTTTTCATGTCTTTCTTCATCCACTTCTCCCCGTGCCTCCTTCATTTCCACAACAGTAGATATAGTAGATGTTGATTTAAAGCGCACGGCAAGTTAAGGAGTTTAGTTATACACAAAACGGGAATGTATTAACTCCTTTGTGTCCTTATGAAGATTTAAATCGTCATGTACTTAAGTGGACTGCATTCCATGCGCACAGCGATCACCGACGCTCTCATGACAAAGTCAATGTTTTAAAACACTGACTTTCTCTCCGTGTCACCCTCTGTACTTCACACGCTGATCATGAGGTACAGAGAGTGAAACAGTGTTACAGAGCATTTCAGAGGGTCCTAAAAATTCAATTTATTGAAAATGAACCCTTCCCATCCCTTGCTGATCACAGTAATAAACTGCGGTCAGTGTTCTTTTACTTTGTGGTGTGCATTTTTTTAATTTAAAATTTTATTTCCCTGTTGTTTTTTTTACATTTAAAAACTGTTTTGGCCTTCAAAACTTTTTTTAATGCCAATTTAATTTAACCCTTACAGTCCTATGTTATTGCCCGGATTGCTCTGATCAGTACATTGTACTGCTCAGATTTTTCTATTTTCTTTTGTGGGATTTTTTTGAAATTCTATTAGTTACGTGGTTAACTGGGTGGGATCAATGGGTTCGTCCGCCTCTTCCCGTGTCTTCTTAGTCCGCTTCTCCTCGTGTCTTCTTTTTTGTCTGCTTCTCCCCATGTCTTCTTTCTTCAACCGCTTCTCACCGTGTCTTCTTTCCTCATCCCCTTCTCTCCGTGTCTTCTTTCTCTGTCTGCTTCTCCCTGTGTCTTCTCTGTCTTCTTCTCCCTGTGTTTTCTTTCTCCGTCCGCTTCTCCCCGTATCTTCTTCTACTTCGTCTTTCTTCATCTGCTTCTCCTAGTGTCTTCTTTCTTCATAAGCTTTCCCCATATCTTCTTCTGCTTCCTCTTCTTTTCATGTCTTTCTTCATCCACTTCTCCCCGTGCCTTCTTCATTTCCACAACAGTAGATATAGTAGATGTTGATTTAAAGCCCACGGCAAGTTAAGGAGCTTAGTTATACACAACACGGGAATGTATTAACTCCTTGGTGTCCTTATGAAGATTTAAATCGTCATGTGCTTAAGTGGACTGCACTCCATGCGCACAGCGATCACCAACGCTCTCATGACAAAGTCAATGTTTTAAAACACTGACTTTCTCTCTGTGTCACCCTCTGTACTTCACACGCTGATCGTGAGGTACAGAGAGTGAGACAGTGTTACAGAGCATTTCAGAGTTTCCTAAAAATTAAATTTATTGAAAATGAACCCTTCCCATCCCTTGCTGATCCCAGTAATAAACTGCAATTAGTGTTTTACTTTGTCATGCGTATTTTTCATTTAAAATATTAATTCCCCATTTGTGTTTGTTTTTTTTTAACATTTTTTAAAGCTAATTTAATTGAACCCTTGAAACCCTATGCTATTGCTGGGATTTCTCTGATCATTATATTATACTGCCCACTTGCCCAGATATTTTTTTTCTACTTTTGTGCAATGTTTTTAAATTGTATTAGGTGGGTAATTGGTTGGGGTCAGTGGGTTAGTGTTAGGTCAGAAGTTATATATATACAAAAAATGTTATAGTTCTGCAACGACTTCACTTTTATTTTCGGGGAAGACATTTCTTTGCAGAGTGAGGCATGTTAAGGTTGGTTTATACAATAAATTATAATTTAAGGAAACCCGACATATATGTGAAGGCATTCAAATAAACATCACTTTTAAAACTGCCGTCCCACTTACTCTGCTAAATCTAACACAAAAAGAAGGCCAAAATGTTATTTATGCCCCAAAAACTGCCCAGAAACCTTTACAGTTAATGCTGGTAAGACTAATATAACACTAAGATTTACGCAATTCTGGTGTCCAGCTCAGACATTGAACCGATTATTGATTCCTCAGAGACAATAAATCCTGAAAATAAATACCGGATGTAAAAATTCAAAGAAAATGTGCATATCCCAAATGTGGCCTTTTATCCCCCAAACCCATTAATGGGTGGGATCCATGTCTGGAAACTCTCCGCTTCTCTGAGTCTCCAGGTCACTGCGGGGAAACTCAGAGTCACTGGATGGGAATCGCTTCCTAAGCATAAACGGTGTTGCAGACATGCCTCGATATCTAGGCATGTAGCAACACAACCCCCTTACCCCGATAGCCTTGTGATTGCTCCGAAGAGTAACCACAAGTGCCATCATGCAAATGATGTTGCCGCCATTCACAGGATGGCGTTAGCAATAGAAAAATCTATCCAGACCCTCTTGAGAACTCACGAGCTCCTCCTGCCAGTTGAATGCAGGTCCTGCATTCAACCATGCAAGGTCAATGGAGCCCAGCTCACTAATCAGAGAGATTAGTAAAAAAAATGTTAAAAAATGTTTAAAAAAAAAATAAAAAAATATGGTAACAACTAAAAATTCCCCACTGTTATAAAAAAAAATAAACACAAATATTTTTTTATGAGCAAGTCCTACAATTCATGCTATATCTTCACAAAAATTCCCACATGGAAAGAGTTAAAATATTGGCATTATAAATGCCCATAGGGTGCCTAGTTTTAAAAATGTATGATTGAGTGATGGAGTAAATTGACTTGGCCGGCTTCAAAGATGTCCCAAATATGGGACGTGGGCACAGACTGACCAGATGTCTAAATGGCAAAAAAATACACATCTCACAAAGGTGGCCTTTTACCTCCCAAAAAACCCAACAAACCCATGACAAAGGCTGGTGGTAAAATTAGTGCATGGAAAAGGTTAAAATACCAGCATTTCAAATACCTTGATGGGGTAAATTGCATTGGCCGGCTTCAAGGATACCCGAAATAGCACATGGGGCAGAATGACCAGCTTTGGGGAAAAATGGTTTTGAAATAGCAAAACCCTACTGGTACTTATTGCCCCATAACGTGCAGAAAAAAGGAAAAAAAACATAAAAACATTGGGTATTTCTAAATTCAGGACAAATAGGACTATTTAGCAGGTTTTTTTCATTAGTTTTTGCAGATGAGCAAAAGTTTTTTTAAAAAAGTGAGAAAGGTCATTTTTTAACAAAAAATCACCATATTTTTAAATTTGTTTTATAGTTAATTAGATGATATGATAAAAATGGTATCTAAAGGAAGCCCTGTTTGTCCTGAAAATAACAATATATAACATGTGTGGGAGCATGAAATGAGAATGTATGTCATTTATATATATATATATATAACTTCATTACACCCCCCTCAAAAAAGTACCCTGACCCAGCACTGGGGCTGACTGAGGGTAAGTATATCAGCCAACACACCTCCTGCGGGGCAAATAGCGGGGGAGAGGAGGAAGGGGAAATGCATATGGGGGGTTCTACTAATCCTCTACAACTTTACTTTTTCAAACATTTTGGGGTAAATAGCGCCCCTCTGTGGGTATCTGGAATTACACTGAGCCTCACCTCCTCGCAATATATATTTGTGGAAGACATTTCTTTGCCGAGTGAGGAAGGTTAAGGTTGGTTTATACAATAAGTTATATTTTAAGGACCTTTGTGTCCTTATGAAGAGTTAAATCGTCATGTAGTTAAGTGGACTGCGCTCCTTGCGCACAGCGATCACCGACGCTCTCATGACAAAGTCAATGTTTTAAAACACTGCCTTTTTCTCTGTGTCACCCTCTGTACTTCATGCGCTGAGCGTGAGGTAAAGAGAGTGAGACAGTGTTACAGAGCATTTCAGAGTGTCCTAAAAATGAACCCTTCCCATCATTTGCTGATCACAGTAATATACTGCGATCAGTGTTCTTTTACTTTGTGGTTTGTATTTTTCATTTAAAATTGTATTTCCCTGTTGTTTTTTTTACATTTAAAAACGTTTTTGGCCTTAAAAACTTTTTAATGCCAATTTAATTTAACCCTTACAGTCCTATGTTATTGCCCGGATTGCTCTGATCAGTACATTGTACTGCTCAGATTTTTTAATCTTCTTTTGTGGGATTTTTTCGAAATTCTATTAGTTACGTGGTTAACTGAGTGGGATCCGCCCGCCTCTTCCTGTGTCTTCTTAGTCCACTTCTCCTCGTGTCTTCTTTTTTGTCTGCTTCTCCCCATGTCTTCTTTCGTCAACCGCTTCTCCCCGTGTCTTCTTTCCTCATCCCCTTCTCTCCGAGTCTTCTTTCTCTGTCTGCTTCTCCCTGTGTCTTCTCTGTCTTCTTCTCCCTGTGTTTTCTTTCTCCATCCGCTTCTCCCCATATCTTCGTCTACTTCCTCTTCTTTTTCCATGTCTTTCTTCATCCGCTTCTCCTAGTGTCTTCTTTCTTCGTAAGCTTTTCCCTGTATCTTCTTCTACTTACTTTTCTTCTCATGCCTTTCTTCATCCGCTTCTCCCCGTGCCTTATTTCTTCGTCCGCTTTTCCCTGTGACCTTTTTCTTTGCCCCTTCTTGGTTAATTTCCACAACAGCACATATAGTAGATGTTGATTTAAAACCCACAGCAAGTTAAGGAGTTTAGTTATACACAAAGCAGGGATGTATTAACCCTTTTGTGTCCTTAAGAAGAGTTAAATTGTCATGTAGTTCAGTGGACTGCGCTCCATGTGCACAGCGATCACTGACGCTCTAATGACAAAGTCAATGTTTTAAAACACTGACTTTCTCTCCGTGTCACCCTCTGTACTTCACACGCTGATCGTGAGGTACAGAGAGTGAAACAGTGTTACAGAGCATTTCAGAGGGTCCTAAAAATTCAATTTATTGAAAATGAACCCTTCCCATCCCTTGCTGATCACAGTAATAAACTGCGGTCAGTGTTCTTTTACTTTGTGGTACGCATTTTTTTTAATTAAAAAAATTATTTCCCTGTTGTTATTTTTACATTTAAAAACTTTTTTGGCCTTAAAAACTTTTTTTAATGCCAATTTAGTTTAACCCTTACAGTCCTATGTTATTGCCCGGATTTCTCTGACCAGTACATTGTACTGCTCAGATTTTTCTATTTTCTTTTGTGGGATTTTTTTGAAATTCTATTAGTTACGTGGTTAACTGGGTGGGATCAATGGGTTTGTCATCCTCTTTCCGTGTCTTCTTAGTTCGCTTCTCCTCGTGTCTTCTTTTTTGTCTGCTTCTCCCCATGTCTTCTTTCTTCAACCGCTTCTCACCGTGTCTTCTTTCCTCATCCCCTTCTCTCCGTGTCTTCTTTCTCTGTCTGCTTCTCCCTGTGTCTTCTCTGTCTTCTTCTCCCTGTGTTTTCTTTCTCCGTCCGCTTCTCCCCGTATCTTCTTCTACTTCGTCTTTCTTCATCTGCTTCTCCTATTGTCTTCTTTCTTCATAAGCTTTCCCCATATCTTCTTCTGCTTCCTCTTCTTTTCATGTCTTTCTTCATCCACTTCTCCCCATGCCTCCTTCATTTCCACAACAGTAGATATAGTAGATGTTGATTTAAAGCGCACGGCAAGTTAAGGAGTTTAGTTATACACAAAACGGGAATGTATTAACTCCTTTGTGTCCTTATGAAGATTTAAATCGTCATGTACTTAAGTGGACTGCATTCCATGCGCACAGCGATCACCGACGCTCTCATGACAAAGTCAATGTTTTAAAACACTGACTTTCTCTCTGTGTCACCCTCTGTACTTCACACGCTGATCGTGAGGTACAGAGAGTGAAACATTGTTACAGAGCATTTCAGAGGGTCCTAAAAATTCAATTTATTGAAAATGAACCCTTCCCATCCCTTGCTGATCCCAGTAATAAACTGCAATTAGTGTTTTACTTTGTCATGCGTATTTTTCATTTAAAATATTAATTCCCCATTTGTGTTTGTTTTTTTTAAACATTTTTTAAAGCTAATTTAATTGAACCCTTGAAACCCTATGCTATTGCTGGGATTTCTCTGATCATTATATTATACTGCCCACTTGCCCAGATATTTTTTTTCTACTTTTGTGCAATGTTTTTAAATTGTATTAGGTGGGTAATTGGTTGGGGTCAGTGGGTTAGTGTTAGGTCAGAAATTATATATATATAAAAAATGTTATAGTTCTGCAACGACTTTACTTTTATTTTCGGGGAAGACATTTCTTTGCAGAGTGAGGCATGTTAAGGTTGGTTTATACAATAAATTATAATTTAAGGAAACCCGACATATATGTGAAGGCATTCAAATAAACATCACTTTTAAAACTGCCGTCCCACTTACTCTGCTAAACCTAACACAAAAAGAAGCCCAAAATGTTATTTACGCCCCAAAAACTGCCCAGAAACCTTTACAGTTAATGCTGGTAAGACTAATATAACACTAAGATTTACGCAATTCTGGTGTCCAGCTCAGACATTGAACCGATTATTGATTCCTCAGAGACAATACATCCTGAAAATAAATACCGGATGTAAAAATTCAAAGAAAATGTGCATATCCCAAATGTGGCCTTTTATCCCCCAAACCCATTAATGGGTGGGATCCATGTCTGGAAACTCTCCGCTTCTCTGAGTCTCCAGGTCACTGCGGGGAAACTCAGAGTCACTGGATGGGAATCGCTTCCTAAGCATAAACGGTGTTGCAGACATGCCTCGATATCGAGGCATGTAGCAACACAACCCCCTTACCCCGATAGCCTTGTGATTGCTCCGAAGAGTAACCACAAGTGCCATCATGCAAATGATGTTGCCGCCATTCACAGGATGGCGTTAGCAATAGAAAAATCTATCCAGACCCTCTTGAGAACTCACGAGCTCCTCCTGCCAGTTGAATGCAGGTCCTGCATTCAACCATGCAAGGTCAATGGAGCCCAGCTCACTAATCAGAGAGATTAGTAAAAAAAATGTTAAAAAATGTTTAAAAAAAAAATAAAAAAATATGGTAACAACTAAAAATTCCCCACTGTCATCAAAAAAAATAAACACAAATATTTTTTTATGAGCAAGTCCTACAATTCATGCTATATCTTCACAAAAATTCCCACATGGAAAGAGTTAAAATATTGGCATTATAAATGCCGATAGGGTGCCTAGTTTTAAAAATGTATGATTGAGTGATGGAGTGATGGAGTAAATTGACTTGGCCGGCTTCAAAGATGTCCCAAATATGGGACGTGGGCACAGACTGACCAGATGTCTAAATGGCAAAAAAATACACATCTCACAAAGGTGGCCTTTTACCTCCCAAATAACCCAACAAACCCATGACAAAGGCTGGTGGTAAAATTAGTGCATGGAAAAGGTTAAAATACCAGCATTTCAAATACCTTGATGGGGTAAATTGCATTGGCCGGCTTCAAGGATACCCGAAATAGCACATGGGGCAGAATGACCAGCTTTGGGGAAAAATGGTTTTGAAATAGCAAAACGCTACTGGTACTTATTGCCCCATAACGTGCAGAAAAAAGGAAAAAAAACATAAAAACATTGGGTATTTCTAAATTGAGGACAAATAAGACTATTTAGCAGGTTTTTTTCATTAGTTTTTGCAGATGAGCAAAAGTTTTTTTTTAAAAAGTGAGAAAGGTCATTTTTTAACAAAAAATCACCATATTTTTTAATTTTTTTATAGTAAATTAGACGATATGATAAAAATGGTATCTAAAGGAAGCCCTGTTTGTCCTGAAAATAACAATATATAACATGTGTGGGAGCATGAAATGAGAATGTATGTCATTTATATATATATATATATAACCTCATTAGACCCCCCTCAAAAAAGTACCCTGACCCAGCACTGGGGCTGACTGAGGGTAAGTATATCAGCCAACACACCTCCTGCGGGGCAAATAGCGGGGGGAGGAGGAAGGGGAAATGCATATGGGGGGTTCTACTAATCCTCTACAACTTTACTTTTTCAAACATTTCGGGGTAAATAGCGCCCCTCTGTGGGTATCTGGAATTACACTGAGCCTCACCTCCTCGCAATATACATTTGTGGAAGACATTTCTTTGCCGAGTGAGGAAGGTTAAGGTTGGTTTATACAATAAGTTATATTTTAAGGACCTTTGTGTCCTTATGAAGAGTTAAATCGTCATGTAGTTAAGTGGACTGCGCTCCTTGCGCACAGCGATCACCGACGCTCTCATGACAAAGTCAATGTTTTAAAACACTGCCTTTCTCTCTGTGTCACCCTCTGTACTTCATGCGCTGAGCGTGAGGTAAAGAGAGTGAGACAGTGTTACAGAGCATTTCAGAGTGTCCTAAAAATGAACCCTTCCCATCATTTGCTGATCACAGTAATATACTGCGATCAGTGTTCTTTTACTTTGTGGTTTGTATTTTTCATTTAAAATTGTATTTCCCTGTTGTTTTTTTACATTTAAAAACGTTTTTGGCCTTAAAAACTTTTTTTAATGCCAATTTAATTTAACCCTTACAGTCCTATGTTATTGCCCGGATTGCTCTGATCAGTACATTGTACTGCTCAGATTTTTTAATCTTCTTTTGTGGGATTTTTTCGAAATTCTATTAGTTACGTGGTTAACTGAGTGGGATCCGCCCGCCTCTTCCTGTGTCTTCTTAGTCCACTTCTCCTCGTGTCTTCTTTTTTGTCTGCTTCTCCCCATGTCTTCTTTCGTCAACCGCTTCTCCCCGTGTCTTCTTTCCTCATCCCCTTCTCTCCGAGTCTTCTTTCTCTGTCTGCTTCTCCCTGTGTCTTCTCTGTCTTCTTCTCCCTGTGTTTTCTTTCTCCATCCGCTTCTCCCCATATCTTCGTCTACTTCCTCTTCTTTTTCCATGTCTTTCTTCATCCGCTTCTCCTAGTGTCTTCTTTCTTCGTAAGCTTTTCCCTGTATCTTCTTCTACTTACTTTTCTTCTCATGCCTTTCTTCATCCGCTTCTCCCCGTGCCTTATTTCTTCGTCCGCTTTTCCCTGTGACCTTTTTCTTTGCCCCTTCTTGGTTAATTTCCACAACAGCACATATAGTAGATGTTGATTTAAAACCCACAGCAAGTTAAGGAGTTTAGTTATACACAAAGCAGGGATGTATTAACCCTTTTGTGTCCTTAAGAAGAGTTAAATCGTCATGTAGTTCAGTGGACTGCGCTCCATGTGCACAGCGATCACTGACGCTCTCATGACAAAGTCAATGTTTTAAAACACTGACTTTCTCTCCGTGTCACCCTCTGTACTTCACACGCTGATCGAGAGGTACAGAGAGTGAAACAGTGTTACAGAGCATTTCAGAGGGTCCTAAAAATTCAATTTATTGAAATTGAACCCTTCCCATCCCTTGCTGATCACAGTAATAAACTGCTGTCAGTGTTCTTTTACTTTGTGGTGCGCATTTTTTTTAATTAAAAAATGTATTTCCCTGTTGTTATTTTTACATTTAAAAACTTTTTTGGCCTTAAAAACTTTTTTTAATGCCAATTTAGTTTAACCCTTACAGTCCTATGTTATTGCCCGGATTTCTCTGACCAGTACATTGTACTGCTCAGATTTTTCTATTTTCTTTTGTGGGATTTTTTTGAAATTCTATTAGTTACGTGGTTAACTGGGTGGGATCAATAGGTTTGTCATCCTCTTTCCGTGTCTTCTTAGTTCGCTTCTCCTCGTGTCTTCTTTTTTGTCTGCTTCTCCCCATGTCTTCTTTCTTCAACCGCTTCTCACCGTGTCTTCTTTCCTCATCCCCTTCTCTCCGTGTCTTCTTTCTCTGTCTGCTTCTCCCTGTGTCTTCTCTGTCTTCTTCTCCCTGTGTTTTCTTTCTCCGTCCGCTTCTCCCCGTATCTTCTTCTACTTCGTCTTTCTTCATCTGCTTCTCCTATTGTCTTCTTTGTTCATAAGCTTTCCCCATATCTTCTTCTGCTTCCTCTTCTTTTCATGTCTTTCTTCATCCACTTCTCCCCGTGCCTCCTTCATTTCCACAACAGTAGATATAGTAGATGTTGATTTAAAGCGCACGGCAAGTTAAGGAGTTTAGTTATACACAAAACGGGAATGTATTAACTCCTTTGTGTCCTTATGAAGATTTAAATCGTCATGTACTTAAGTGGACTGCATTCCATGCGCACAGCGATCACCGACGCTCTCATGACAAAGTCAATGTTTTAAAACACTGACTTTCTCTCCGTGTCACCCTCTGTACTTCACACGCTGATCGTGAGGTACAGAGAGTGAAACAGTGTTACAGAGCATTTCAGAGTATCCTAAAAATTCAATTTATTGAAAATGAACCCTTCCCATCCCTTGCTGATCACAGTAATAAACTGCGGTCAGTGTTCTTTTACTTTGTGGTGTGCATTTTTTTTATTTAAAATTTTATTTCCCTGTTGTTTTTTTTACATTTAAAAACTGTTTTGGCCTTCAAAACTTTTTTTAATGCCAATTTAATTTAACCCTTACAGTCCTATGTTATTGCCCGGATTGCTCTGATCAGTACATTGTACTGCTCAGATTTTTCTATTTTCTTTTGTGGGATTTTTTTGAAATTCTATTAGTTACGTGGTTAACTGGGTGGGATCAATGGGTTCGTCCGCCTCTTCCCGTGTCTTCTTAGTCCGCTTCTCCTCGTGTCTTCTTTTTTGTCTGCTTCTCCCCATGTCTTCTTTCTTCAACCGCTTCTCACCGTGTCTTCTTTCCTCATCCCCTTCTCTCCGTGTCTTCTTTCTCTGTCTGCTTCTCCCTGTGTCTTCTCTGTCTTCTTCTCCCTGTGTTTTCTTTCTCCGTCCGCTTCTCCCCGTATCTTCTTCTACTTCGTCTTTCTTCATCTGCTTCTCCTAGTGTCTTCTTTCTTCATAAGCTTTCCCCATATCTTCTTCTGCTTCCTCTTCTTTTCATGTCTTTCTTCATCCACTTCTCCCCGTGCCTTCTTCATTTCCACAACAGTAGATATAGTAGATGTTGATTTAAAGCCCACGGCAAGTTAAGGAGCTTAGTTATACACAACACGGGAATGTATTAACTCCTTGGTGTCCTTATGAAGATTTAAATCGTCATGTGCTTAAGTGGACTGCACTCCATGCGCACAGCGATCACCAACGCTCTCATGACAAAGTCAATGTTTTAAAACACTGACTTTCTCTCTGTGTCACCCTCTGTACTTCCCACGCGGATCGTGAGGTACAGAGAGTGAAACAGTGTTACAGAGCATTTCAGAGTTTCCTAAAAATTAAATTTATTGAAAATGAACCCTTCCCATCCCTTGCTGATCCCAGTAATAAACTGCAATTAGTGTTTTACTTTGTCATGCGTATTTTTCATTTAAAATATTAATTCCCCATTTGTGTTTGTTTTTTTTTAACATTTTTTAAAGCTAATTTAATTGAACTCTTGAAACCCTATGCTATTGCTGGGATTTCTCTGATCATTATATTATACTGCCCACTTGCCCAGATATTTTTTTTCTACTTTTGTGCAATGTTTTTAAATTGTATTAGGTGGGTAATTGGTTGGGGTCAGTGGGTTAGTGTTAGGTCAGAAGTTATATATATACAAAAAATGTTATAGTTCTGCAACGACTTCACTTTTATTTTCGGGGAAGACATTTCTTTGCAGAGTGAGGCATGTTAAGGTTGGTTTATACAATAAATTATAATTTAAGGAAACCCGACATATATGTGAAGGCATTCAAATAAACATCACTTTTAAAACTGCCGTCCCACTTACTCTGCTAAATCTAACACAAAAAGAAGGCCAAAATGTTATTTACGCCCCAAAAACTGCCCAGAAACCTTTACAGTTAATGCTGGTAAGACTAATATAACACTAAGATTTACGCAATTCTGGTGTCCAGCTCAGACATTGAACCGATTATTGATTCCTCAGAGACAATAAATCCTGAAAATAAATACCGGATGTAAAAATTCAAAGAAAATGTGCATATCCCAAATGTGGCCTTTTATCCCCCAAACCCATTAATGGGTGGGATCCATGTCTGGAAACTCTCCGCTTCTCTGAGTCTCCAGGTCACTGCGGGGAAACTCAGAGTCACTGGATGGGAATCGCTTCCTAAGCATAAACGGTGTTGCAGACATGCCTCGATATCGAGGCATGTAGCAACACAACCCCCTTACCCCGATAGCCTTGTGATTGCTCCGAAGAGTAACCACAAGTGCCATCATGCAAATGATGTTGCCGCCATTCACAGGATGGCGTTAGCAATAGAAAAATCTATCCAGACCCTCTTGAGAACTCTCGAGCTCCTCCTGCCGGTTGAATGCAGGTACTGCATTCAACCATGCAAGGTCAATGGAGCCCAGCTCACTAATCAGAGAGATTAGTAAAAAAAAATGTTAAAAAATGTTTAAAATAAAAATAAAAAAATATGGTAACAACTAAAAATTCCCCACTGTCATAAAAAAAAATAAACACAAATATTTTTTTATGAGCAAATCCTACAATTCATGCAATATCTTCACAAAAATTCCCACATGGAAAGAGTTAAAATATTGGCATTATAAATGCCCATAGGGTGCCTAGTTTTAAAAATGTATGATTGAGTGATGGAGTGATGGAGTAAATTGACTTGGCCGGCTTCAAAGATGTCCCAAATATGGGACGTGGGCACAGACTGACCAGATGTCTAAATGGCAAAAAAATACACATCTCACAAAGGTGGCCTTTTACCTCCCAAAAAACCCAACAAACCCATGACAAAGGCTGGTGGTAAAATTAGTGCATGGAAAAGGTTAAAATACCAGCATTTCAAATACCTTGATGGGGTAAATTGCATTGGCCGGCTTCAAGGATACCCGAAATAGCACATGGGGCAGAATGACCAGCTTTGGGGAAAAATGGTTTTGAAATAGCAAAACCCTATTGGTACTTATTGCCCCATAACGTGCAGAAAAAAGGAAAAAAAACATAAAAATATTGGGTATTTCTAAATTCAGGACAAATAGGACTATTTAGCAGGTTTTTTTCATTGGTTTTTGCAGATGAGCAAAAGTTTTTTAAAAAAGTGAGAAAGGTCATTTTTTAACAAAAAATCACCATATTTTTAAATTTGTTTTATAGTAAATTAGATGATATGATAAAAATGGTATCTAAAGGAAGCCCTGTTTGTCCTGAAAATAACAATATATAACATGTGTAGGAGCATGAAATGAGAATGTATGTCATTTATATATATATATATATAACCTCATTACACCCCCCTCAAAAAAGTACCCTGACCCAGCACTGGGGCTGACTGAGGGTAAGTATATCAGCCAACACACCTCCTGCGGGGCAAATAGCGGGGGAGAGGAGGAAGGGGAAATGCATATGGGGGTTCTACTAATCCTCTACAACTTTACTTTTTCAAACATTTCGGGGTAAATAGCGCCCCTCTGTGGGTATCTGGAATTACACTGAGCCTCACCTCCTCGCAATATATATTTGTGGAAGACATTTCTTTGCCGAGTGAGGAAGGTTAAGGTTGGGTTATACAATAAGTTATATTTTAAGGACCTTTGTGTCCTTATGAAGAGTTAAATCGTCATGTAGTTAAGTGGACTGCGCTCCTTGCGCACAGCGATCACCGACGCTCTCATGACAAAGTCAATGTTTTAAAACACTGCCTTTTTCTCTGTGTCACCCTCTGTACTTCATGCGCTGAGCGTGAGGTAAAGAGAGTGAGACAGTGTTACAGAGCATTTCAGAGTGTCCTAAAAATGAACCCTTCCCATCATTTGCTGATCACAGTAATATACTGCGATCAGTGTTCTTTTACTTTGTGGTTTGTATTTTTCATTTAAAATTGTATTTCCCTGTTGTTTTTTTTACATTTAAAAACGTTTTTGGCCTTAAAAACGTTTTAATGCCAATTTAATTTAACCCTTACAGTCCTATGTTATTGCCCGGATTGCTCTGATCAGTACATTGTACTGCTCAGATTTTTTAATCTTCTTTTGTGGGATTTTTTCGAAATTCTATTAGTTACGTGGTTAACTGAGTGGGATCCGCCCGCCTCTTCCTGTGTCTTCTTAGTCCACTTCTCCTCGTGTCTTCTTTTTTGTCTGCTTCTCCCCATGTCTTCTTTCGTCAACCGCTTCTCCCCGTGTCTTCTTTCCTCATCCCCTTCTCTCCGAGTCTTCTTTCTCTGTCTGCTTCTCCCTGTGTCTTCTCTGTCTTCTTCTCCCTGTGTTTTCTTTCTCCATCCGCTTCTCCCCATATCTTCGTCTACTTCCTCTTCTTTTTCCATGTCTTTCTTCATCCGCTTCTCCTAGTGTCTTCTTTCTTCGTAAGCTTTTCCCTGTATCTTCTTCTACTTACTTTTCTTCTCATGCCTTTCTTCATCCGCTTCTCCCCGTGCCTTATTTCTTCGTCCGCTTTTCCCTGTGACCTTTTTCTTTGCCCCTTCTTGGTTAATTTCCACAACAGCACATATAGTAGATGTTGATTTAAAACCCACAGCAAGTTAAGGAGTTTAGTTATACACAAAGCAGGGATGTATTAACCCTTTTGTGTCCTTAAGAAGAGTTAAATCGTCATGTAGTTCAGTGGACTGCGCTCCATGTGCACAGCGATCACTGACGCTCTAATGACAAAGTCAATGTTTTAAAACACTGACTTTCTCTCCGTGTCACCCTCTGTACTTCACACGCTGATCGTGAGGTACAGAGAGTGAAACAGTGTTACAGAGCATTTCAGAGGGTCCTAAAAATTCAATTTATTGAAAATGAACCCTTCCCATCCCTTGCTGATCACAGTAATAAACTGCGGTCAGTGTTCTTTTACTTTGTGGTACGCATTTTTTTTAATTAAAAAAATTATTTCCCTGTTGTTATTTTAACATTTAAAAACTTTTTTGGCCTTAAAAACTTTTTTTAATGCCAATTTAGTTTAACCCTTACAGTCCTATGTTATTGCCCGGATTTCTCTGACCAGTACATTGTACTGCTCAGATTTTTCTATTTTCTTTTGTGGGATTTTTTTGAAATTCTATTAGTTACGTGGTTAACTGGGTGGGATCAATGGGTTTGTCATCCTCTTTCCGTGTCTTCTTAGTTCGCTTCTCCTCGTGTCTTCTTTTTTGTCTGCTTCTCCCCATGTCTTCTTTCTTCAACCGCTTCTCACCGTGTCTTCTTTCCTCATCCCCTTCTCTCCGTGTCTTCTTTCTCTGTCTGCTTCTCCCTGTGTCTTCTCTGTCTTCTTCTCCCTGTGTTTTCTTTCTCCGTCCGCTTCTCCCCGTATCTTCTTCTACTTCGTCTTTTTTCATCTGCTTCTCCTATTGTCTTCTTTCTTCATAAGCTTTCCCCATATCTTCTTCTGCTTCCTCTTCTTTTCATGTCTTTCTTCATCCACTTCTCCCCATGCCTCCTTCATTTCCACAACAGTAGATATAGTAGATGTTGATTTAAAGCGCACGGCAAGTTAAGGAGTTTAGTTATACACAAAACGGGAATGTATTAACTCCTTTGTGTCCTTATGAAGATTTAAATCGTCATGTACTTAAGTGGACTGCATTCCATGCGCACAGCGATCACCGACGCTCTCATGACAAAGTCAATGTTTTAAAACACTGACTTTCTCTCTGTGTCACCCTCTGTACTTCACACGCTGATCGTGAGGTACAGAGAGTGAAACATTGTTACAGAGCATTTCAGAGGGTCCTAAAAATTCAATTTATTGAAAATGAACCCTTCCCATCCCTTGCTGATCCCAGTAATAAACTGCAATTAGTGTTTTACTTTGTCATGCGTATTTTTCATTTAAAATATTAATTCCCCATTTGTGTTTGTTTTTTTTAAACATTTTTTAAAGTTAATTTAATTGAACCCTTGAAACCCTATGCTATTGCTGGGATTTCTCTGATCATTATATTATACTGCCCACTTGCCCAGATATTTTTTTTCTACTTTTGTGCAATGTTTTTAAATTGTATTAGGTGGGTAATTGGTTGGGGTCAGTGGGTTAGTGTTAGGTCAGAAATTATATATATATATAAAAAATGTTATAGTTCTGCAACGACTTTACTTTTATTTTCGGGGAAGACATTTCTTTGCAGAGTGAGGCATGTTAAGGTTGGTTTATACAATAAATTATAATTTAAGGAAACCCGACATATATGTGAAGGCATTCAAATAAACATCACTTTTAAAACTGCCGTCCCACTTACTCTGCTAAACCTAACACAAAAAGAAGCCCAAAATGTTATTTACGCCCCAAAAACTGCCCAGAAACCTTTACAGTTAATGCTGGTAAGACTAATATAACACTAAGATTTACGCAATTCTGGTGTCCAGCTCAGACATTGAACCGATTATTGATTCCTCAGAGACAATAAATCCTGAAAATAAATACCGGATGTAAAAATTCAAAGAAAATGTGCATATCCCAAATGTGGCCTTTTATCCCCCAAACCCATTAATGGGTGGGATCCATGTCTGGAAACTCTCCGCTTCTCTGAGTCTCCAGGTCACTGCGGGGAAACTCAGAGTCACTGGATGGGAATCGCTTCCTAAGCATAAACGGTGTTGCAGACATGCCTCGATATCGAGGCATGTAGCAACACAACCCCCTTACCCCGATAGCCTTGTGATTGCTCCGAAGAGTAACCACAAGTGCCATCATGCAAATGATGTTGCCGCCATTCACAGGATGGCGTTAGCAATAGAAAAATCTATCCAGACCCTCTTGAGAACTCACGAGCTCCTCCTGCCAGTTGAATGCAGGTCCTGCATTCAACCATGCAAGGTCAATGGAGCCCAGCTCACTAATCAGAGAGATTAGTAAAAAAAATGTTAAAAAATGTTTAAAAAAAAAAATAAAAAAATATGGTAACAACTAAAAATTCCCCACTGTCATCAAAAAAAATAAACACAAATATTTTTTTATGAGCAAGTCCTACAATTCATGCTATATCTTCACAAAAATTCCCACATGGAAAGAGTTAAAATATTGGCATTATAAATGCCCATAGGGTGCCTAGTTTAAAAAATGTATGATTGAGTGATGGAGTGATGGAGTAAATTGACTTGGCCGGCTTCAAAGATGTCCCAAATATGGGACGTGGGCACAGACTGACCAGATGTCTAAATGGCAAAAAAATACACATCTCACAAAGGTGGCCTTTTACCTCCCAAATAACCCAACAAACCCATGACAAAGGCTGGTGGTAAAATTAGTGCATGGAAAAGGTTAAAATACCAGCATTTCAAATACCTTGATGGGGTAAATTGCATTGGCCGGCTTCAAGGATACCCGAAATAGCACATGGGGCAGAATGACCAGCTTTGGGGAAAAATGGTTTTGAAATAGCAAAACGCTACTGGTACTTATTGCCCCATAACGTGCAGAAAAAAGGAAAAAAAACATAAAAACATTGGGTATTTCTAAATTGAGGACAAATAAGACTATTTAGCAGGTTTTTTTCATTAGTTTTTGCAGATGAGCAAAAGTTTTTTTTTAAAAAGTGAGAAAGGTCATTTTTTAACAAAAAATCACCATATTTTTTAATTTTTTTATAGTTAATTAGATGATATGATAAAAATGGTATCTAAAGGAAGCCCTGTTTGTCCTGAAAATAACAATATATAACATGTGTGGGAGCATGAAATGAGAATGTATGTCATTTATATATATATATATATATATAACCTCATTACACCCCCCTCAAAAAAGTACCCTGACCCAGCACTGGGGCTGACTGAGGGTAAGTATATCAGCCAACACACCTCCTGCAGGGCAAATAGCGGGGGAGAGGAGGAAGGGGAAATGCATATGGGGGGTTATACTAATCCTCTACAACTTTACTTTTTCAAACATTTCGGGGTAAATAGCGCCGCTCTGTGGGTATCTGGAATTACACTGAGCCTCACCTCCTCGCAATATATATTTGTGGAAGACATTTCTTTGCCGAGTGAGGAAGGTTAAGGTTGGGTTATACAATAAGTTATATTTTAAGGACCTTTGTGTCCTTATGAAGAGTTAAATCGTCATGTAGTTAAGTGGACTGCGCTCCTTGCGCACAGCGATCACCGACGCTCTCATGACAAAGTCAATGTTTTAAAACACTGCCTTTTTCTCTGTGTCACCCTCTGTACTTCATGCGCTGAGCGTGAGGTAAAGAGAGTGAGACAGTGTTACAGAGCATTTCAGAGTGTCCTAAAAATGAACCCTTCCCATCATTTGCTGATCACAGTAATATACTGCGATCAGTGTTCTTTTACTTTGTGGTTTGTATTTTTCATTTAAAATTGTATTTCCCTGTTGTTTTTTTACATTTAAAAACGTTTTTGGCCTTAAAAACTTTTTTTAATGCCAATTTAATTTAACCCTTACAGTCCTATGTTATTGCCCGGATTGCTCTGATCAGTACATTGTACTGCTCAGATTTTTTAATCTTCTTTTGTGGGATTTTTTCGAAATTCTATTAGTTACGTGGTTAACTGAGTGGGATCCGCCCGCCTCTTCCTGTGTCTTCTTAGTCCACTTCTCCTCGTGTCTTCTTTTTTGTCTGCTTCTCCCCATGTCTTCTTTCGTCAACCGCTTCTCCCCGTGTCTTCTTTCCTCATCCCCTTCTCTCCGAGTCTTCTTTCTCTGTCTGCTTCTCCCTGTGTCTTCTCTGTCTTCTTCTCCCTGTGTTTTCTTTCTCCATCCGCTTCTCCCCATATCTTCTTCTACTTCCTCTTCTTTTTCCATGTCTTTCTTCATCCGCTTCTCCTAGTGTCTTCTTTCTTCGTAAGCTTTTCCCTGTATCTTCTTCTACTTACTTTTCTTCTCATGCCTTTCTTCATCCGCTTCTCCCCGTGCCTTATTTCTTCGTCCGCTTTTCCCTGTGACCTTTTTCTTTGCCCCTTCTTGGTTAATTTCCACAACAGCACATATAGTAGATGTTGATTTAAAACCCACAGCAAGTTAAGGAGTTTAGTTATACACAAAGCAGGGATGTATTAACCCTTTTGTGTCCTTAAGAAGAGTTAAATCGTCATGTAGTTCAGTGGACTGCGCTCCATGTGCACAGCGATCACTGACGCTCTAATGACAAAGTCAATGTTTTAAAACACTGACTTTCTCTCCGTGTCACCCTCTGTACTTCACACGCTGATCGTGAGGTACAGAGAGTGAAACAGTGTTACAGAGCATTTCAGAGGGTCCTAAAAATTCAATTTATTGAAAATGAACCCTTCCCATCCCTTGCTGATCACAGTAATAAACTGCGGTCAGTGTTCTTTTACTTTGTGGTGCGCATTTTTTTAATTCAAAATTTTATTTCCCTGTTGTTATTTTTACATTTAAAAACTGTTTTGGCCTTAAAAACTTTTTTTAATGCCAATTTAGTTTAACCCTTACAGTCCTATGTTATTGCCCGGATTGCTCTGACCAGTACATTGTACTGCTCAGATTTTTCTATTTTCTTTTGTGGGATTTTTTTGAAATTCTATTAGTTACGTGGTTAACTGGGTGGGATCAATGGGTTTGTCCGCCTCTTTCCGTGTCTTCTTAGTTCGCTTCTCCTCGTGTCTTCTTTTTTGTCTGCTTCTCCCCATGTCTTCTTTCTTCAACCGCTTCTCACCGTGTCTTCTTTCCTCATCCCCTTCTCTCCGTGTCTTCTTTCTCTGTCTGCTTCTCCCTGTGTCTTCTCTGTCTTCTTCTCCCTGTGTTTTCTTTCTCCGTCCGCTTCTCCCCGTATCTTCTTCTACTTCGTCTTTCTTCATCTGCTTCTCCTATTGTCTTCTTTCTTCATAAGCTTTCCCCATATCTTCTTCTGCTTCCTCTTCTTTTCATGTCTTTCTTCATCCACTTCTCCCCGTGCCTCCTTCATTTCCACAACAGTAGATATAGTAGATGTTGATTTAAAGCCCACGGCAAGTTAAGGAGTTTAGTTATACACAAAACGGGAATGTATTAACTCCTTTGTGTCCTTATGAAGATTTAAATCGTCATGTACTTAAGTGGACTGCACTCCATGCGCACAGCGATCACCGACGCTCTCATGACAAAGTCAATGTTTTAAAACACTGACTTTCTCTCTGTGTCACCCTCTGTACTTCACACGCTGATCGTGAGGTACAGAGAGTGAAACAGTGTTACAGAGCATTTCAGAGTATCCTAAAAATTCAATTTATTTAAAATGAGCCCTTCCCATCCCTTGCTGATCTCAGTAATAAACTGCATATTTTTCATTTAAAATATTAATTCCCCATTTGTTTTTTTACATTTTTTAAAGCTAATTTATTTTAACCCTTGAAACCCTATGCTATTGCTCAGATTTCTCTGATCAGTACGTTATACTGCCCAGATATTTTTTTTCTACTTTTGTGCAATGTTTTGTATTAGGTGGGTAATTGGTTGGGATCAGTGGGTTAGTGTTAGGTCAGAAGTTATATATAAAAAAAATGTTATTCTGCTACGACTTTACTTTTTCAAACATTTCCGGGGAAATAGCGCCCCTCTGTGGGCATCTGAAATTACACAGAGCCTCACCTCCCCGGAATATATTTTCAGGGAAGACATTTCTTTGCAGAGTGAGGCATGTTAAGGTTGGTTTATATAATAAATTATAATTTAAGGAAACCCGACATATATGTGAAGGCATTCAAATAAACATCACTTTTAAAACTGCCGTCCCACTTACTCTGCTAAACCTAACACAAAAAGAAGCCCAAAATGTTATTTACGCCCCAAAAACTGCCCAGAAACCTTTACAGTTAATGCTGTTAAGACTAATATAACACTAAGATTTACGCAATTCTGGTGTCCAGCTCATACATTGAACCGATTATTGATTCCTCAGAGACAATAAATCCTGAAAATAAATACCGGATGTAAAAATTCAAAGAAAATGTGCATATCCCAAATGTGGCCTTTTATCCCCCAAACCCATTAATGGGTGGGATCCATGTCTGGAAACTCTCTGCTTCTCTGAGTCTCCAGGTCACTGCGGGGAAACTCAGAGTCACTGGATGGGAATCGCTTCCTAAGCATAAACGGTGTTGCAGAGGCATGTAGCAACACAACCCCCCTACCCCGATAGCCTTGTGATTGCTCTAAAGAGCAAATGATGTTGCCGCCATTCACAAGATGGCGTCAACAATAGAAAAATGTATCCAGACCCTCTTGAGAACTCTCATTCAACCATGCAAGGTCAGTGGAGCCCAGCTCACTAATCAGTGAGATTAGTAAAAAAAGAAATAAAAAAATGTTTTAAAAAAATTCACCACTGTCATAAAAAAAATAAACACAAATAATTTTTTATGAGCAAGTCCAACAATTCATGCTATATCTTCACAAAAATTCCCACATGTAAAAAGTTAAAATATTGGCATTATAAATGCCCATAGGGTGCCTAGTTTTGAAATTTGTGATTTGATGGAGTAAAATGACTTGGCCGGCTTCAAAGATGTCCCAAATATGGGACGTGGGCACAGACTGACCAGATGTCTAAATGGCAAAAAAATACACACCTAACAAAGGTGGCCTTTTACCTCCCAAATAACCCAACAAACCCATGACAAAGGCTGGTGGTAAAATTAGTGCGTGGAAAAGGTTAAAATACCAGCATTCCAAATACCTTGGGGTGTCTAGTTTTTGAAAATATATGGTTTGATGGGGTAAATTGCATTGGCCGGCTTCAAAGATACCCGAAATAGCACATGGGGCAGAATGACCAGCTTTGGGGAAAAATGGTTTTGAAATAGCAAAACGCTACTGGTACTTATTGCCCCATAACGTGCAGAAAAAGCAAAAAAAAACATAAAAACATTGGGTATTTCTAAACTTAGGACAAATAGGACTATTAAGCAGGTTTTTCATTAGTTTTTGCAGATGAGTAAAAGTTTTTTTAAAAAAAGTGAGAAAAGGTCATTTTTTAACAAAAATCACCATATTTTTTCATTTTTTTTATAGTAAATTAGATGAAATTGTATCTAAAGAAAGCCCCGTGTGTCCTGAAAATAACAATATATAATATGTGTGGGAGCACGAAATGAGAACATATGTCAATGATATATATATATATATAACCTCATTAGAACCCCCTCAAAAAAGTACCCTGACCCAACACTGGGGCTGACTGAGGGTAAGTATATCAGCCAACACACCTCCTGCGGGGCAAATAGCGGGGGAGCGGAGGAAGGGGAAATGCATATGGGGGTTCTACTAATCCTCTACAACATTACTTTTTCAAACATTTTGGGGTAAATAGCGCCCCTCTGTGGGTATCTGGAATTACACAGAGCCTCACCTCCTCTCAATATATATTCGGGGAAGACTTTTATTTGCAGGTTGAGGAAGGTTAAGGTTGGTTTATACAATAAATTATAATTTAAGGAAACCAGACATACATGTGAAGACATTCAAATAAACATCACTTTTAAAACTGCCGTCCAACACAAAAAAGAAGCACAAAATGTTATATATGCCCCAAACACTGCCCAGAAACCTTTACAGTTGATGCTGATAGGACTAATATAACACTAAGATTTACAATTCTGCCCCATTAGGCAGCAAAACCTGTAATTAGTTTCCTATCAGGGCAGTTGATCCTGTATACATACATATAATACCTTTACTAATACATTTAACTCTATCCTAGCTGCTGATTTAAAAAAGGTTCTTGTTTTTTTTTACCAAATGCTCCTCGAACCCGAGAAAAGGAAATTTTAGATTTTACCCATTTGTTGCCCAAATCTGGGTGTTTGTAGCCATAGAAGTTGTGGTTGAGCGTTGTCCAGACACGTGAAGCTCTTCCTTTGTATGTCTGCGTGGTTGAGGTGGCATGTGAGATATGTGTGATCAATACTACATGTGTGGAGAGCTACATGTATGTCAGACTCCATGTATGTTATCCATGTGTAGAGGATTAGGGTTGAGAGAGTCCGCTGTCTGTGTGTTAGAGAGAGAGAGAGCTGTGTGTGCACTGGAGGCCTGGACAAGATTATTGCAGAGACACTCTGTCAGCACTATGACATCATAAGACATCAGTGTTTCCTCTCAGAATGGGGGAGGGGTTAATGCTGCTGCTGTTTTTTTTAACCCTTTAGAATGTATTTGTTTTATACACCCAAGATCAGGAAATGGTGAATTGTTAATATGGATGGCATGGTCTGCGGTTCCTGTGCTTCACATCAACGAATACTAAAGGGATATGTGACCCCTTTGCTTTTCTGTGCTTGCTCAATAAAAGGTATTGACTAAAGACTCTACTTTCTCTATACGGTTATATACATCATCCATCTCCCTCTTCTTATTGTCAGCGCGCCGTTTGTATCGTCCGCACGCACTTGTATTCAGGAGAAGCTGCATCTCAAGAGCTGCAGCAGAACGTTTCCTGCATTATCTGGAAATGCAGCCTCTCCTGAAAACAAGTACTTTCCATGCTATGCTTATGTCATTTATATATCTATCTATCTATCTGTATATATATATATATATATATATATATATATATATATATATATACAACCTCATTAGACCCCCCCCCTCACCTAGCACTGGGGCTGACTGGGGGTAAGTATATCAGCCAACACACCTCCTGCGGGGCATATTACTGTATACAGTGCTGGGGGGTTAATGCTGTATCCAGCATTGGGGGTTATTACTGTACACAGCGCTGGGGAGTTATGATCAAATAAACTTTTAATATTACTGCAAATTATATTTCTGAAAATGTAGAATAGCTCCCTTTGTGCTACTTTTCTTTATACAGATTGTTAAAGGTAAACTAAGGGTATCTTTTTTCAGTATAACTAAAGTAATTTATTTAAACTTCTGAAACCTTTATTTTTTTGTTTTATAATATCATGATCTATTCAAGCTGGTTTGGAAGTTTTACCCTCTTGATGCCTGGGGTAAGGTCAGAGGTCTCGGGCTGGGCTGATGTCACATTTACTTCCAGGAATTAGGTGAAGAACATGGAGGTGCAGGGGCACCTGGGGCAGTTGTTTCTCTTGTCCCATAGAAGCCACAGTCCTGCCCTCTAAGTAGGAGGAGCTGTGATGTCAGCAGGAAACCCACATTTAAGGGAAAAAAAATGGGCGGGGAGCGGGGCGTGTCAATACCCCGCCCCCGCAACCCGGAGGATTCGGGTCTTGACCCGGGGAACCGGAGGAGCAGCACTCACCCGGCAATCTCCGGGTCAAACCGACAGAGTTCCCAGGTATGATAATATGGTATAGGGCAAGAACGTGAATTGCATTAAGTGTTACAGGGGATATGGATTTATTCCGTTAATCTTAGACATAATGAAGAAACTATAACAGGAACTGGAACAGTTAGATGAATAATGTGGGCTCATTTTATGTAGTGTACAGAGGCATTATTCAAACAGAGGGTCTGTTTGCCCCCCCCCCCGGTTTAAATGTCTTTACCTCTCCCCTGGAGCTCTTTGCCAGATTTTGTGGTGAAGGATATGTTAAAGAGGCCTCCATTTAACAAAACTTCAGCAATTTCCTTTACACGGCCAGCGCAAAACATTTACAGTAACTGGTGCAGCAAGAAAGGAAAATAAACACTTGGAATTGCCGGCAGCAGAAGCATGACAGGAATTTCAAACGGCATTGTATGCCACTAGAACAGGGTGCAGGACACTCCTAGTGTGTGTAATTGGAGAGAAATGTATACAAAACAAGCCAAATATACCAGGTTTCAGTATATAATCACGACACAGGACAGATGCCAGGCGAGTTCTTTCCTCGCCTGAGAAGAAGCGTTGGGGTGATGGTGGTTGGGATTTACAAATGGTTTACAGTGTATTTAACGGGAGGACCACTGCTGCATCCCACCTATTCTCTGTTATATAGCAGGGCTATCAACCAGTCTGTATTGTTTATCTATTATACAAGGAACCGGAGTGCTTATTGATGGTTTCTTTGGCTCAATTGGGTTACTTGGCAACCCTTAGACACTATCAATAGTTGTCAGCTAATTTGTGCTGCAGTCATGTCATTTAGTGGATTGATACATTAATCACCAGACACATAGGCTGTCAAAAGTCAGTTTTAGGTAACAGTGTAGAGGATCAGGACTATGGGTAGGCAAAAGTGTTTTCACAAGCACACCAATGTCTGTTACAAGATTTATAGAAGTCATTGGTGCCTATAGATAAATGTGGGTATAGCAGTATTGGCCCAAGCCAAAATATTGTATTGTATTCAAAATTATTACCTTTCATTGGGACAACATAGAAAAAGATGTAAAGTTACATGAGTATTGAGTAGACTTGGGCTTCAGGGGGCTCTTCGTCTTCGTCAAAAAAAAAATCTTCGTATTCCGCGAATATTACCCCGTTCCTGTCTTCTTTTCGGGCGAATATTCGTGGACATTTTTCGTGTGAGCACACTGCCACATATGGCTAAAATATGTTCGGACAGAATGCTGCCCTCTATTGGTTATACATTGAGTAGCATTGTTCCATATGCTTGAAATCCAAAGTTATTATGCTACTGAATGTAATGTACCAACAGAGGGCAGCATTCTGTCCGAACATATATTAGCCATATATGCTAGTGTGCTCATTTAAAATATATTCCCATGATCCTTTCGTGTAACGGTTTAATACAAAAAACCCCCCAAAATAAATAGAAAAAAAGAGTTTGCAAGTTTGACAGAATTAATGTCCGCGAGTGCGGATATTTAACTGTTGCAGCGGGGAGACCAGCGGATCATGGGAATATAGTTTATTTAAATAATTAATAAATGAAAATGAGCACACTGCCACATATGGCTAATATATCTTCGGAAAAAATGCTGCCCTCTGTTGGTTATACATTGAGTAGCATAATAACTTATTATGCTACTCAATGTATCGTACCAACAGAGGGCAGCATTGTGTCCAAAGTTATAATAAGTTATTATGCTTAGTTAAATGTCCGTACCAGAGACTTTGTTGGTCGCTGGCACGGACATTTAACTGACACAGCAGGGAGACCAGTGGTCTCCAGTGGTGTCCCCGCTGTGTCAGTTAAATGTCCGTACCAACGACTTTGTTGGTCGCTGGCACGGACTTTTAACTGTTGCAGCAGGGTCCCAGGTTGTTTTTTTTTTCTGCATAGCAACTAGTGGTAAGGGGCCGTGCGAGTGAGCCTATTGGTCGCTTGCACAGCAGCCCTTTAACCTACGGATTTCTGCTCCCGTTATCCAACGCAGCATCGCAGGGGTTAACGGGAGCAGAAATCAGGAGTTAAAAAGGCCGTGCGAGTGAGCCTATTGGTCACCTGCAGGGTCTTCCTCTGGCATCAACCAATTGGTTGATGCCAGAGGAGGACCCTGCAGGTGACCAATAGGCTCACTCTCACTGCCCTGTAACCCCTGACGGCGAACCTGCGGATTTCCACTTCAGTCAACTCCCACGATGCTGTGAAGATAAGGTAGGCTAGATGGGGAAGGGACCGGGGAAATTAGTAGACGAAGACGATCACGAAGATTCTTTGTGTGTGTGTCTTCGTCTTCGCCTACGTTTTACCGGCACTATCTTCTCTTCTACGTTTCTTCGGAACGAACAAAAAAACGGACTCTTCGTTTTCGTTTTCATGTTCGCCCGAAGACGAATGCACAAGTCTAGTATTGAGTACCTCTTCTTCAGATGGAACAATGGTGTATGTGGAACACAGTGAAAAGTCCTATTTTTTCAGTTTTGCCTGTCCCTGTTTAAGACTTTAGAATGTGTGCATGGCGGGAGCCAGTCAGACATATTGCCTTCTTATTAAACACTTGTAAAAATGAATAAGATGTCTTTGTACCCATATACTCAAGGTCCACATAAGGCCCAGGTCGGGGAAACCTTGACCACATTGTCATAGCAAATAAACAGAAGCCACAATCAGAGAAGGCACAGCTCAACTTAAGTAGGATGTCATTTACAGTTATGGGCCTAAAGCTCTAGGATATATAGCCTAAGGAACCAATGGCTCTAGATACTGCAGAGGCTTTTAACAATGAAACACATTTCATTTTGACTGAAGCGGTATTTATTAATACCCAGTTTAAAGGCTTTGATTTTTTTTCCATTTAGAGCAAAAATAGCATGCTCTTAAAAAAGGTTATTTTGTCTACCATCTCTTGGATCGGTTTGAGATATTTTGGAAAGATTAACCATGATGATTTTTTCTCCCAACTTCTTTTTTTTTTAAAATACATAACTATGACCATGCGTTCGACTCTTCAAAACCTGTACAGCAGATGGACAGAGCTTGAAAACGTCTTGGTTGCAGAACTGTTGTTAGAATCAAAATCGGTTTCATGCTAACTGGCTCTAATATGGAAGGTAAAAGTGCACTCCTAAAGCTATGATTTAAAGCTAAATAAGATTGTAACTTTTTAAATTATAGATCACTGGCATAGATCATGTTACCAAAATACCTTGAAATCAAGTATATATTTGCTTACTTTCCAAGACTGGAAGATACATTACCATCCATCCAAATCATCAGACTGGGTATCCTCCCTGTGGTGGAATGTGTCTTGCTGCGAGATGAATGCTTTGTAGAAATGCAAACTGATAGCAGAAGTGCAGAATTAAAGGCTAATGATGAGGAAGACAAACATGTTAGGTATTCCTTTTTTTTTATTTATTTATTTTAAACATGAGAACTGTGAGTATTTTTCAGAACCATTAATGCACAGCCTTGTATTTATCGGAGATCTTCAGCCTTGTATTGACAAAAATGGCAAAATATGCTTCTGCAACGTGGAAAAGATCTGAGCACAATGAACCCACTTTCATTAGGATAGTTTTATCCACTGGAAGTTTTTTCTAGGTATCTACTACCCTTTCTGTAAAGTGGAATTCTCTGCCCTGCACGACACTTGTCTATTTAGTTAAAATGCTTTTGTCTTGGACTTTTGTTTTATCCCTTGATATATCTGAATGTTAATATTGTATCTCCCTTCACCTAAACGGTGTACATATTAAGGTGTTTCAAGTCTTTCCTAGGATGTTTTGATTGTAAGACCAAACACTATTTTAGGGGTGTGAATGCAGACTACATTTGGATGGATAATTTGATGACTGAGCAGGCAGGGCTTGGAATACATGTTCTGAACTCTGACATTATAGGAATCCATGGCACAGTTTCAGTTAACGCCCAGTAACTTTGCAAGCTCAACATTTTATTTCTATGCTTTTGTACCAAACCATTTATTTTGTTCTTATTCTAAGGTAGTCTGCATTGCATGGTTAATGAAAGATCCAATCAATTTAAAAACCTCCTGTACTATCATTGCATTTCCCCCAAATCTTCTTTGTCCCTTTTAAAGGGAGACCTCTAGACCACATCAAAGCAAAGGAAAATAATATTACTTTGATTCCAGTTAATGTATTCCATACTAGATACTAAAGTAAATACTTTAAAGCCAAAGCACTCATATAAATGTCTATAAAAGAAGTGTTCTCAACTGCCTGTTACGTCCCCTATGTTCCTATGGCCAACCCAGGCCTGCAAGTAGTAATGCCAAAATAAATATTAATCAGGGACAACCGACATTTGGTCCGTTATATTTAATATTATTTATATAGCGTCATCAAATTCCACATTCAATGTTTTGCACCCTTGTGTCGCTTGAAACTGGTTTCCTAGTCATCCCTTATGGCACACTAAACAAAAAAAAAAGCCATAGTGAACCTTTAATGGAAAAATCAACATAAAAAGGGGGCCCTCTGGACCAGTATAGAAGAGTGGCCATGACTGTTTGCCTATGCTGGAGATGACAAGTAGGAACATTGCTATTGGTAAGGTTTTACAACAATGTTGCAGGCCTTTGGGTTTAAGATGAGGGCATAGGAAGTACCATACTCCTTTTCATAGGACATCAGCCATTCCTGGTGCAAACCAGTTCCTTGGGCTGTGTGGGGTCTAGAGGACTGCATTGGGAGGCGGGCGGTCTTTCTGGGGCTGCGGGCGGGAGCGGACGGTCAGGCACTGTACCTGCGGGTCCCGGTAATCCCGCGCAGTCCCGCAAGGATGCCTTCTCGCTGCTCCATTACAGTGTCTCCTATCTTGCTCCGCCCATGAACAAGGCGGAGTCACGTGATGTGACATCACTTTCTGTGACTCTGCCTTGTTCCTGGGCGGAGCAAGAGAAGAGACGCTGTGAGGGAATAACTCGAGGGCAGCCTTGCGGGACTTCGCAGGAAATCAAGTAAGGAGGCGGGCGTGATCGGCCACAAATGTGGCGGGAGCGGGCAGGATTGGCCCCAAATGTGGCAGGAGCGGGCGGGAGTGGAACACCCACATTGTGGGAGCGGGCGGGAGCGGGATTCAAAACAGCGGGAGCGGGCGGGATTCAAAAAGCAGTCCCGCGCAGGGCTCTAGTGGGGTCTTCGTCATTCATGGGGCCTGGAAGAAGAAGTATGCAGCCTTACGGCAGAGTCTGTATCCCAGTTAGCAGAGCTGTTTAAAGCTTTTGTTGCTGGAAATGAAACTGATGTGATATTGTGAGTTATGCTGTGCCACTGTCAGTGTCTGGCTAGTTAGCGTGTATCACGGTCAATGTCTGGCACAGTATATAGTGACGGGAGATATGCCGTACCACCATCTGTGTCTGTCTTGCTGTAGTGATACACTGTACCACCCTAAGTGTCTGGATCACTATATAATTATGGGAGTTATACTAGTGTGGTTGTGGAGATGGAAGTTGTGATATATCCCTGTTAGGTTCAGTATAGATATTGATGGGTGTTATATTGTACCACCGTCAGGCGCAGTATATATTGATGGGAGTTATGCTGTAACAGCTTCAGTGTCAAAATGTAAATAAATCACTGGATTTGGGGAAATTAGTTTTACTTTTTTAATATAATGGATTTCCTTGCAAAAAGAGCTAGCTACGGGTTTGACCCTCTCACTCAGTGGCTTCTTTAAAGTCAGAGCTCCTGATGTCACTGACACATTTAGTGTAATGCTGTTTGGGCTCGAAATGGCACTGACAAGCTGTTTGGGGAGAAGATAGCACTGCCGGACTGTTTGGGGGCAAAGCTGGTAATGTGGGTAATGAGTGACATGTTACATGGTGAAGTCTGGGGGCTCAAAGAGATGGAGTAAAAAATGGGTATGGGTTACTTTTGTTAAGGGGAGAAGTTGCAATATTGCCACACCCACCTGGTCTTGGACCTGGTCTCGTATTCCAGCTCATCAGTCTGTAACTGCCGCTACTGACAGGTTAAAATAGCACACTTATATATCTAATGCTTGTCCATTCCCCTTGTAAATGCTGATTGGCCAGAGTAAAAAAGTAAAGAAAAACTCACACAGGTTGTTAGCCCCATAGATAATTACCATCAATGAGACCACTCCACATTTTTTTTGGCTACTTCTACCTATCAGTCATTGATATGTACCCTCCTATACACAGTCCTTCCCACTTAACCTCAACAACGAGCGCCTTGTAATGGCGCCAAAAAATGGCTTGTTATGGTGAAGCTACACATGTTGACGAATGGACGAATCATAGCGAACTTTTGCAGTTCATTTTTGTCAGTTTGGTCGGAGACGCTGTTTTCGTTGATTCGTACAAACGTACAGTTTTTGTTAAAAATAAAGTTTGTATGTAAACAAATGGACAAGTCTATTAGACATACACTGTGCAAATGCGATGCTGCCTGTACACAGTGTAAAGCAGTTACACTATGGAGTTTTGTGCCTCCTTAGTAATCTTACCCAGACCTGGATATATCCTTATGAGGTGGATAAGACATCAAATCCCATCACTCCACAGAGAGGATGGCAGCTGTAGAGGCACCTAGTGAGGGGTGCTTCATTCCTTCACCTAGCTGGCTATGGTGCTTCACTCAACAGTGGCAGAACAAGTGAGCTAAGGGTCCCAGTACAAGAAAGTTTGTTGGCCCCACTCCCCAATTTGCTTGGAAATAAACACAAATACACAAATGTAAATTAATATCTTTATAGGCATACTGAGGTCCTTTTATCAGCAACCATCCATCCATTGTTTTAGGTTGTGTCCCCTAATCGAAGTTTAAAAAAACTAATTGATCATTAGAAAAACATTTTGCAATCATATTACACACCTAGACATGTACTTGTTTTCCATGAAGACAGCTAAGTGACCCATAACTTATGAATAGTAGTGTATATACATATAGACACACACAAATATACATTATGTGTGTGTATAGAAATATCAGAAAACCAAGGGATCTCAATATGTGTACCTTGGAGGAGAGAAGAGAGATAGAGGATGTCATAGGAGCACTTAAAGGAATTTAAGAATTCATAGTAGGGAAATGTTACAACAAGAAGTGAAAGTCTAAAACTAAAGGGTCAGATGTAATGTATATCTTTACTGAGAATGTGGATAAGTGGAACTGCCTCCCAGAATAACTGGTAGAGGTTAATATATTGGGACAGCCATAGGCTGGCACCATCTGCCCTAGGGGGGCAAGTAAAGCCAAGTGGCCCCATCAGCCCTTTTGCCCCCCCAACATATGCAATGACACATATATGTACAAACACACGCTCATCCTAACACACATACACATGCTTACACACACTTATACCAACATATACTTACTCATAATAACACACATGTGCTGAAAGGGCACATGTCAAGACTTTATGGACAATACTATGCTTGCAACTTCGTGGGATCTTGAATGGAGCCCCAGACCAAAGGAGATTGACAGTTATTTTGTGTTTCTTCCATTTGCAAATAATCACACCAATTGTTGCCACCTTCTCTCCAAACTGCTTGGAGATGGTATTGTAACCCATTCAAGCCTTGTGTAGGTCTACAATCTTGTCCCTGACATCCTTGGACAGCTCTTTGGTCTTGGCCATGATGGAGTGTTTGGAATCTGATTGATTGATTGCTTCTGTGGACAGGTGACTTTTATACAGGTAACAAACTGAGATTAGGAGCACTCTCTTAAAGTTCGTTACATGTATAAAAGACCCCTGGGGGAGAGACATCATGCTGATTGATAGGGGATCAAATACTTATTTCACTGAGTAAAATGCAAATCAATTTATAATTTCTGATTTTGGATTTTTTTGTTGTTATTCTGTCTCTCGCAGTTCAAATAAACCTACCATTAAAATTATAGACTGATCATGTCTTTGTCAGTGGGCAAACGTACAAAAACGTCCCTGCGGTGTTCCTCGTGTTCCTGCCTCCCGGGCCAGCCTGCCTCTGGGCACATGGCTTTCCTGAATATAAGATAATACCAAGGACCAGCTAAGAGTCTTACAGCGGGAATCAGGGGTGTCTGAACTGGGGGACACTTGTCAGTTTTTATAGAGAGACAGGTCTAAAGTGATGGAAGCCCCTGGTAGATCTCTCTTTTGGGACCCATATTCCTGTGCATCTTATTCTTCCCCTAATGTCTCTCCTTTCTAAAAGTTCATAATGGTGCATATAAATGTATCAAATTATTCTACAGCCCTAAAGGTGAAAATAAAATTTGTTTATAATTTAATTTGTGTAAACTCGCAATGATTGTATAAAACATCACACAATCTAAAAAAACAAAACAAAACAAAAGAAGGTGGGGAACACCAAAGAGTATTCTTGTCTGGGTTGCTATTTGGTCTAGGGCAGATCCTGGCAATTATAAGAAGATGAGCTGCATGATTCTTATCTGCCATCAAATTCTATGTTTCTATATTGTGTGGTTGCCATAACACAGCGGTTTGTATGTTACACCACAACACATACCTAGAGTATCTGTATAGGTAGGAATTCTGCTCAATTTTGTGCTGTTTGTGTATATAGCAGGAGGTCGCATACATTTGTGGTCCAGTTGTTTAGGGGCCCTTGTTCACATTTTTTGCTGTATTTACACTGCATTTTTCTTTGGTATCTGTCAGTTACTCTATATCAACACTATGCAGGACTTTACCTTTAATCCTGCTTTGTGAATAGGTCCCTGTGTAGGCAATGATTACAGACTAAAAACATAATTTGGCCTTTTCAGTGTTCAACAAGTCTATTGACAGAGTTTTTTTTGGAGCACTTTTTGGACTCCAACACAAAGGTTTTTTAATGGAACACAGAGCCCAGCAGCCATGGTTCTGAGAGCTTTCAAACAACATCCTCAGGCACAAACTCATGGAATGCTTATGCTCCACAGTCTAAATAAGCTACTTCCTAATCATTAAGGAACATGTGATGAGAGGATTTCAAGCAGCACAGAACCCAACCGTTTAACCCCTCTGTGGTCTCAATATACATGGTTCAAATACCAACAAGGATTTTTTTAGCAGGATTATAGGGACACTCGTTTATTATTATTAATATTTATTGTTTTATATAGCCCCATCAAATTCCGTAGCACCGTACAATGGGTAGACAGGACATAACAAGTAGCATATAACATAACAAACTGACTAACAGAGACAGGTGAGGAGGGGCCCTGCTTTACTATCTTTTATCTTAAAAACACAGGTGACAATAAATGAAACGGACAATTATTCGGTGGCATGCTGTGTAATCTTAAACTGATGTTACTGGTAATAAGCATACCTGGGAACTTCTGGGCTCCGGCTACCCGGAGCCTTTCCTTTCGGGACACAGCCAGGACTGCCCACTGACGTCAGCGGGCGGTCCGGTGATGTCGGTCCTGCTGATGTTGGTGGGCGGCCCCACTGACCTTAATGGGAGTTCCCCCTGATGTCGGGGGCGTTCCCGCTGACGGCAGCGGGAAACACCCCCATTTAAAGGGAAAATGGGCGGGGAGCGGGGCGTATCAAGACCCCACTCCCACAACCTGGAGGATTCGGGTTTTGACCTGGAGAAGCAGTGCTCACCCGGCAATCTGATGAATAAGTTACTGAAGTTCTGTATAGTCAAACAAACAGTATCTTTAGAATTCAAAGAACAGTCATCAGTGTAAGGTCCATTAATGTAAGTGCAGCTTCCAGGATCCTTAAACAAACCTTTCAGTTTGTTAAACTCAAGACTGGTACTGAATATTAGAGAAGACCAAGGACCACATAAAGTTTGAGGTTTTTACAGCAGGAAAAAAGATTGGCCAAATGCTTTTTATCTGTAGTTAAATTCTAAGTTCCTTGCTTTGTCCAAAATGTATAATTCTTATAACGAATGTGTGGCATATAATTGGAAGTTTATTAAACTTACTCTAAATCATAATTTTCCAAATGCAGCAATACTTAAGGGTGTCACCAATAATCAATTCTCTACATCTGATTAGCTGTCTGAAGTTAAAAGGTTAATACAGCTGCTGCATTACGATTCAGGTTTCTTATCACTCAATTCCTTTTCATATACCAGCTTCAGACATGCTGCTTGCCAGGAAGATATTTTTAAAAGTCTTTTGTATATTTTCAGATCCCAACCTCAAATATTTTCATTTGAGTCTATCACTTCAGATATATATATATACGCCCTCTCTTCTCTGGCACATCTTCACGGTGGTTAGTGTCAGTTCCTTTTCTAATTTGAAACCATTACAGGGCCTAGTGGTTGCTGTTCACATTACAATGTGTGTGGCCCAAGCTGTTTTCTCTACTTCATCTCAGATCTCACTCAGGGGATGGCTTAGCCACAAAAACCACATATCTTCAATCGTTTCTGTGTAAATCACACTGAAACCTATAGAAACCTACTCTCCCCTAGCTTACCCTAGGAATGTGATATGCTGGGGTCTCCAGATGCTACTATGCTTTCAACCCTCAAATAACTGCACAATTACCAGGATTGTCAGCTGCCTTTACTGATACATCTCACAGCACCATGCATTTGTGTACAGTGTTCACACACTTTTCACAGTACAGACTTAAACACTTCAATAGGATGCAAATTAGATAAAGGTTGTGGCTTTAAAGGCATGCAGTCCAGAAACAATGCTCTAAGGAACAGTGTTACAGAAATGGAAATATTGTGGAACGTGGTATGGTCCAATCTCTCAACTGGTTCTGCCTGGCTAACCAAAGATTGGATGCCCTCCCCTTAAGTTACAATGTTTACCATTTCAAACCTAGACCGTAGATACAGTGATTGGGCAAGTGCAACAGATAAGACACATCATGCTTACTTCCCTTTGCATAAGGAAGATGCCAAGCAGAGCCACCAGCTAAACATTGGCAGAAAACAGTGGGACCCTGGACCATCCATCTATGGCCTGGAGAACTCTGGTCAGAA